>NC_050584.1:51027500-51235000 GCF_013368585.1 Megalops cyprinoides | reverse complement strand
CCTCTCTTGCAAAAAAAAAAAAAAAAAAAAATGATCGTCTACTCACAGCACAGTGGGGCTCAAGGAAGTATGGACTCAAGGTTTTCTACACATTTTTTGGGAAACTTCACGTGCTCTAATATTTGCAAAACTCAGAACAAAAGGCCTCTGGTTGCCTGTGATTTCCAGCTGATCATCTCCAGGCACCTTTCCTTGGGATTCTGAGGTAGATCACTCTTTGTTCCCTGTCTTTGTCCTGTGATAAATGAGATTTACTCCAACACCTCAACTCAGAGGAAATGGGAAATGCAATATTATGTTTTCCAGATGACCCTGAGTTCATTGGGACTTTTTAACCACTTTTTTTTTTACTAATCTGTTTTCACCAAGAGCACTGGAGATTGTAAACACACAATAATTAGACACACACTTACCGTATAGAGGACCTCCCATGCACCCCCCATGCCTTCCGCCTTGCCTGTACTCCTATACTGTATATGTAGATATTCTTTTCTGGCACCTGAACTAAGCTCCCAGAGGTACTATAAAAACCAAACTGATTTTTCTGAACTGTTACGATGACCTGGTCACATTTGGGTTATCTTTAAAACAAAATGTGTGTGTGTGTGTGTGTGTATGTGAGAGTCTCTGCTGACATTACTTTCATGTGTTTACCTTGGTGAGGTCTCGTCCACCAAATAACACACTAACCACTTGTGAAAGCTGTGAAAGGACAAATGATTTTCAGTTTGCTCTCCAAAAAGCTGATTTTATTTTTTTAATTATTATTATTAAATTGTTTTTTTTTTTTTTTTTTTTTTTTTTGCTTGGAGACTGGGAGACAGAGGGGAATCGGAGCTCCAAACTCTCCACATGTGAACAGCAACCACTCAGCAGCAGCAACACAAAGCTATTGTGGAGCCAGTCATAATCCCTTTGTATTTTGGGGTTTTGACATGCTTTATACGTGTCCTTTTTTGGGGGGTTAATTGGCAGTATTATAGAGTAGGAATAACTTGCACGTGTCTAGGTTATTTTTATTTTTATTTTTAGTTACATTTTATTTTAGTTACATTTACATGTTATGTTAGTTGATTCCTGTTTTTTTATTTTGTTATTTTTGTACCCTTTATTTACTGTGTGTCTTTTTTGTTATTTTGTATAGTATTTGACCTTTTTCACTTTTAGGTGTTCGTTGGTGGATTTAGTTTGATTGTGGGTTGATACCCTGGGTGTGTTTACGGGGTATGGCACTGGTTTGGCAGATGTGCTGAGTTTGACCCCACATCTAATAACATGGGTGTGTGGTTATGTGCTAGGCACTCACTGAACTCATTTTACCTCCCTTGGGAACAAAAGTGTTAGAACAAATCGTTTTTTTTTTTCTTTTCATTTGAGGAATGGTGTCTTCGATATAGGAAGCCTCTAAGCCTCCAAACTGTTATGACCGTTGGATGGGGATTGTACTTCTAGGGCGTGAGAGCTCGTACAGGTCCAAGAATCGTACAACAGATCACAGAACCGGAATACAACCGATTACAGAACCGGTTTTGTTTTTATTTTTTTTTTGTTTCCTCTCTACGTGCGTTTACAAGAATGACTAGTCGAGGTCCAGCATCATATTCCATGCTTCAAGCTTTTCTGTTTTTGTAAATTGCACCTCAGTCTGAGATGAATCTAGCGGTGAAAGACCCTAATCACCAGTACACTTGGATTCCTCTCCCTTCTTTGGGGCCCCAAGAGATGATTGAGAAGACGACCCCATATTAAACACATGAGCAAAAATATAAAACTATATCATAATGACTGTATATTCTGTGTATGGTCTTCTGCTCATTTATTTGAGGAGATTCAGTGCACAATTCTTCATCTTTTGCCACTTCAAGCTAAGATTTTTGCTTTATGTTTTATTAATTTCATTCTTCTATTCTTATTTTGTTAGTGTATGTTATGACTTTTAAGTAATGTTACATTACTGCCTATCTACTCCTCTGAAGTGGTGTTTTTTTTTCCTTCCCTCAGTAGAGCCATGGAAATACAGTATTATCCCCCAACAGGTGGAGCTTGGCAAGCTGGCCTCATTTAGTGGGTGGAGAAGAGGGAGGAGTGGGTTATGCTGAAGACAGTAGGAGTGGCAACCAAGATAGCTGAGAAGAGATGGGCGGTGTTTCAAATAGGATGAGAGTGAGGACAAAAGAATGTGGATGTATTCGACTGTAATGATAGGCTCTGGGAGACTTAGCGGTTTAGAGTAGAGATTCCTGGCGCAACCCATCTCTTCAGAAAACTCTGCGTGGATGTGTTTGTGGTGGTGTCTGTACACCATATAGTACATGTGTAAATATATCTATTTTTTTAACTTGAGATTTAATAAGCACACCTTGTGACTCACTTCAGTGCGTTTTCCAAGCCGACAGACCATTGAAAAGGGGGGGCAGAGAATCCCTGTCGCATCCAGATTTTGTCATTGCTTTAATAAGGACTTTTTCTAGGAGAATCCATTCTGAGTGTAGCTGGAGTCAGTGATTCTGTGGTGGTATGAGTTGTGATGAATGCAGTCAATTTAAGAATTTGACAGTGCTTTACGTGTGTATTGAATATTATTTGGGTCTCAAATGCCAAATGCCAGAGTTTTAAATGGTATGAAATGTATTTCACATTGGAAAAGTTCAGAGTTTACCAGCTCCCAGATTCCTCAACACATGACGAGAACACCAGGTGCCTTCTGCATCCTGCTGCAAGTGTTTAAGTGCATTTGCAGAGTTGGAATCACATTTTCTGTTTTGTGTTCCAAACAGTTAATATTTGGATGTGCAGTCGGTACAGCCTGCATTGGGCTCTCTGCTCGGTCCCCACAGTGGGAGTGCACTTCCCCTGGTGTTGCTCTCTATTCTGGATTTGTAACAAGGTGGCAGACATTGCACAAGCTTCAGGATTGTCCCTCAAAAAGGGACGCTCTTACCGCAGATCTGCAAGACACTTCAGTCGATAGATTTCATTTGATCTTTGGTTGCCTGATTCTCGCCCTTTAAAAGTATTTGGAGAAAGAAATGAAATGGCATTGTCAGCAATGGCACATTTTGGTACTCTTCCCATCATTTTCAGTAACATTTACTAAACATTGGCTGTCGTTCCCATTAAACGCCCTTTAAAAACCAGCCGAGAAGTCAGTCCACCCTGCAATTATAAGGAAGGACGGTAGCCTAAGTAACAGCATGGATTGCCGGGAGCAGAGTAATCTATCTCCTGATCTTCGTTCCGCTCCTCTCATTACTGTGCAATCATTCCTTGTGGGTAATAGGACACACATGGCCTCTGGGACCTCCGCTCCAGCACTCAGAGCAGTAGTGCAGACAAACTGCAACCCCATCCAGCTGCATCTGTTTATCTTCTTTCTCCCTTGCTGGATGTGTCTGCATTACTGCCTGCTTGCGCAGTAGGTGTGGAAGTGCACTAGCTTTAATTTAGGATGAAACATACCAAACTGAAGTAATTAAAGGAACTGCCACAAAAAAAGGTGGTTGAAAACTTGCTGAGACAATGCAGCCAGATAAACTTGGTGAGGAAGATGTCTGTCATGAGTGTGTGTGTATCTAATCCTTTTTTTGTGAGATTCATACTTTGTAACTCAAACCTACACTGTTTATATGTACTAATGCACAATGACCTGTGTATATTAACAGGGTAAATTTGCTTTTGAATTTATATCCCCTTGACATGTTTTGTAAGTCTCCCACAAAATGAGATTGAGTCTCCATTGGATGCCAGTTGATTGAGCTTGGATGATAGGGGTAATGTCCAGTTTTGTGCTTTATGACCTTGAGATGGATATCATTCATTCTGGAACCACAGTTTATGGTGTGACTGTAATGTTGGGCTGCTGATGAATGAACTGTTTAGGATGTCATGTCACCCAACACTTTTGGATCAGGTGACTTGAGGTGTCTATGTGCCATTCCAATGAGCCCCCATCCCCTCTAAATCTGTGCCCCGTCTTTGTCTGCCAGTCCCAGTTCTTTGTCCAAGACCCTAGCTAAGCACTATGACCTTTGATCTGAGAGATGTGCTCCTGGGTTCAAGATGAGAGAAAACAATAAACACTTGGTCCTTTTATTCTCTTGTTTGTTTTTAATTTTTTAAAGACAAGAAACAAAATTTACAAGTTTGAGGCTGCACACCAGTGTGTTTGTATGAGTGTGAATTGGTGAGGTTTTACAGTGTGTTTGCACATAAGCTAGCGTTTTGACACTTTAGGTACTGACTAAACTATAATCTTTCCTACTGAAATAAAACTACTTGAATTGTTAAACTCTTGCCTCTGACATTTTATTTTTCATTGAACTAAAGCATAAAGAACTGAAGTGGTTCTTTCTAAAATGAACCTGCAACAATGCACAGAGCCCCACACTGAGGCAGCACATCAGCTGGGAAGCAATCTGTCTCCCACACCAAGAGGCACTTAGATTGCTTGGTTCCGACCCGCTTTTCTTGGAGGTGAACTGTTGCCTTTGTCCCCGCTTCTTTACTACTGTGGCAGCGTACGCTCTGTCCACTCCATAAATCACAATGTATTGGATGCACTGATGCAATGAAAAGAACACAAACAGAATGAATTATATACTTTCTGTAATTCCAACTTGCTGCTGTTTTACTTTGATATCATGCCTGCTGGACTGTTTTTTTCCTCCTACATAGAAAACTTTTTTCACCAGCTATACAGGTGTGAAATGTGTCACTGTGCCAGCTTATTAAGTAAATAGCATTTAATGGAATAATTGTCATTGCTTAATGACTTCCTGATGTTTACTTGAGATTCACAAGAGTGTGTCTGCTGGCTCAACGTGATGAAATCTAAACTGTAATAACACTGAATTTTACTTATTGAAAGATATTTTTTGTGTCAACCACAATTTTCCAGTTTCCAGAGGCCATGCTCCTTAGCTGACATTCACTTCCTGTGACTGATGGCATGATGAGGAAAAACATGATTGTGAGCAAAGGTATTACTTTTTTTTTATAACTACTGATGCTAATGTTCACACTACAGTTACATGTGTGATGGGTTAAATCAGATCTGTGGCAGGCTGTTTTATTCCTGTGTATTAGGTACAAACACATACAGTGTATCTGCTGTGGGGGTAACCCACAGACAGGCCTTGCAGCAAGAGGTGTCAACTTTGTGGGCGGACAGACATCTTCATTGAACAGAAGGAGGGCGGCTTGAGGGACGTTCATCCTCCTCTCAGTGCTCTTAGCAAAGGTTTTTAGAAAGGAAAGATGTCTACACTAAGCCTGTATATGGGGGGAGCTGTGGAAGGGAAGTGTTGCCAAAACAAGGTCAAGATTGTCCTGGAAAGGGAGCCACTTTTGGAAGATTACTGGGATTATGTGTAAAGCCTGTCCTGGCAGGCCTCTCTGCCTCATGTGGCTCTCAGACCGACGACTCCTACATGTGCAGTACAGCTCCCACATACCCATGAAATTGTCGCCGGGTTATTTGTTGGCCATTGACTAACAGACTCACAGTGTTAATTCACACTGCAGCAATATCAGAAAACTGTTTTTAATTTGATATAAAATGCAGAATGCGGGTGCTGCACGTAGTTCAAATATTACATCAATGCGGATGGAGCATGCAAGACTCCACTTTGAATATAAAGTGGTACACCACTACCCCCTGGTGTGCAGATGGTAACCATGCATGAACATGAGAGAAGGGTCAAATGAAATTTTACGTATTGTGCGTTCGAGGTGGAATTAAATGACTGCTTGTGTGACATGAGCGGTTTGTTTTGTGTGAAGCTACAGTAATGTGTGTTGGTCTGTATCCTTGTGATTTTGACACCAAAGAGAATGTACCCTCCCACCTTCCATCTCTATTCATTGTTATGCCAGTTGCTGTTACCTTGGACAACTTTTATGCCTCACATCCATTTACACAGCTGGGTATGTAGAGATGCAATTTGGATTGCTTGCTCAAAGATACAATGGAAGTGTCCCACCTGGACTCCCCCCTGCAACCTTCAGGTGACAAATACAGTTCCTTGACCACTGCACCACACTGCCACCTCACAAATTTTAAGACTTGAATACCGAAAGTCACCCTACAAAGCAAATACAGCGCACATTTAATATTTGTTACATTTATAATCTATATGTTAAAAATAAAGGCTCACACTTTAAAGTAATAAAATGATTTTTCATAAAGGAAAACCTTTTATAAAAGGTTTATCAACATTTTTGGAGCACCCCAAAACAAACTGGCTTACAAAAACAGTCGATGTTAATTAGAAGCACGGTAGAGGTATGTCACAGCATCCTTGCTCAAGAAAAGCATTGTCTTGTTAACGTTATTTGGCAGCAATTGATCGTTTCCGTTCACACATATCTGAGACGCTAAGGAACTGACGGCGTCTAATCGACTTCAGTTTGTACAATTAATTCGGTGATATTGTATGGATATCGGGGTAGTCTTCTGTACATGATTTAAATGAAACATAAGGGTGCATTTTCACTTTAAGGGATGAGGCGGCGTGGAATTTTTGCATGAGGAAGTGTGTATCCAGGAGTAAAGAGGGGGGAACAGCAGAGGATAAGACAGAGAAGGGGAACGCTAGAAGTGTAAGATAATAGATTACACAGAACATCTATAAATCTCCTCTATTTGACAATTTAACATTTTTGGACAGTGACGGGTACTGGTTCTCCAGCGGTGACGAGAAGGCAAGTCAATGCATCATACTGAACGTGCAACATCTTGATAGCTAGCTAGCTAGCCACATAGACCGAACGGAAAATACTCTTGCCGGTTAGCTCATACGGCAGAAATGAAATAATTGGCAAATGTTATGTAGTTAGCTGTGTAATCTCAAAATATGTAATGTGCCACTTACCTAGCAGCTCTATATATTCTGTTATTGTGTCAGCGGGTTGCTGAGCCATAGTTTCGAGCACAATGTAGCTAGCCAGCGAGTTATCAGCAAATTATAAAGCCAATGTAATGTGGTGCAGCTAGCTAGCAGGCAGCTAACTAGCAAGAATTGACGTGGTTTCATGGGTGCAGAGAACATCCTCTGTGGAGGCAGCTAACGTTAGCTAGCTAGCTGTGAATGAATGATTTCAATATTTTGATTTTACGTCGGTCAGAGGCAATCGATTCAATTCTCCAGACGCTTTTATAGTGGTTGGCGACTAATAAAGCCTGCTAGGTTGTGAAGAACCTATATCATGGCTAGCTAGATAACGTCGGATATAGTAGATAGCGTGCTAGGTATCTGTAAGTTAAATGTCTCCGCATAACATTTAAACAAGGGAGGTGCTTTAATTTTTGTTTCATAGCTTGCTAGCTAACCATTGGAAGAAATGGCGTCAGTGTTTGACATTGTTCGCTAGCTAACGTTATTTAACCAACTCGGTAGCTATTCAGAAGATGTATTTCTCTTTTCTCTTAAAATGCGTTAGTTAGCCAGTCGGCGAGCCAGCTGTCGAGCGTCAGTCAGATAAGGTAAGCTATCTTGCTATGTGCGTTTTGGTCTAATCGTACGAATGCAGAATGCAGAGTTACATAAGTTGTACCGATAGCCGTGGATTGCAAGGGAACTCAACCCGGGCACTGCAGTCGCTTTACTGGGTGGGAAAATTCGCCGGCCCGCAGGGATTGCAGGCCGCTACAACCTGGTGGGGACGAGTTATGACACGGTACTGGTAATGCTAGCAATGAAAGCAGTGAATGAAAGACCGAATTGTACGGGTATCCAGCAGCTAGCAAACTAGCTCGTGCTTGCGTGGCTCCTTTAGTGGTTTAGCTAACATTAGTTTGCTAGCTGGTGAACAGAAACGAGTGACTTTTACTCTATTACATTAATTTAATATATGCAGTGCGGTTCATGGTCCTTCTTGATTTATGAAACTAATGCATGCAAATTCATGTCCAATTTGACTAGCGCGTTAGTTAGGTTGTTGAAACCTTACTGATATGCTCGACCCTTTTCTGGTTACTGATGTTGTGTATGTTGTGGCTACTGTAGCTAGCTAGCTAGCTCTTTAGTTGCAAATGAAACGTGACGCTCTTAAATCTTCAGGAAGCCACTAGGAATAGCTAATGGGGCAGTCAGGTAGGTATATACACTAACGTTAACAAGTGTAACCATAGTTTATGCCATCCGTTGGTCGGCAAGCTATACATCGAGATTTTAGATAAGGCAGAAAATGGTCCGTATATCACTCGCTGGCTTAAGAGGAAGCAGCGAATCAAGTGTTTTCCTACATTCGATTGTAATGCTAACATTCATTGAGCATGTGCAAACCTGGCAAAATACTTTGCTTTTAATTTAAATGAAAATTGTACGGTATAGAATCAGGAGTAAAATATTCCCTTCAAATTCAAAGGAGCGGCAGTGTAGCATAGTGGTTAAAGGAGTCGGACTTGTAACCGAAAGGTTGTCGGTTTGATTCCCCACTGGGGCACTGCTGCTGTACCTTTGGGCAAGGTACTTAACCCACAATTGCATCTGTGAATATCCAGCTGTATAAATGGATAACATTGTTTAAAAAACTGTAACCTATGTAAGTCGCTCTGGGAAAGAGCGTCTGCTAAATGGCGATAATGTAATGTAAAATTCCAGTTAGTTACATCACTGAAATGGAGTTTGTCAGTCAGCTCCCTGTACATTTACACTTAAAGCAACCCGTCCTGCAAAGCAACATTTCTCACTTTCGCATGGTGATACCTTCCCACCTAAGCCTACATCTTACTGGTGAACGCAACAGCATTCTACTTTGAAGGTATCTGTAAGATGTCTAGTCTACTGGTGGTACGTCCTGTTAGAAGAGTATTGGAAAAGTGGAACAAATCCGCACTCTCAGTTGTTATGCATGGAAGAGGAAAACCATCAACAATAACGTATTTTAAAACTTAGTATTTTATACTGCATTGTCAATAAGTGAACTTAGTATTTGAAAAGTAAGTTGTCCTTTTGCAGAGCTGAACTCAGAACCAGTTAACCACACAGGGATAATTTGGAGGGAGGTGAGGTGGGAGACGGAGAGTTCAGTAAATCACAAGGGAGAAGGCCAGAAGACCTGATTTGCACTCTGTGGCCACTGATACTTCTCTCTCCACTGTTTGCCTTTTGGGTGTTTTTATCTGTTTGCCTTTGGTCATTAACTCTCTCTGTCTTTCTTGATAATGCAGTATTGGCTCACTGGGAAGTTTAGTGGGACCACATTCTTCCCCCCCCCCCCCCCCCCCCAGAAATGAATTTAAAAAATCCATTCAAAAAATCCCGACCTTTATGAGTATAACCGTCACTCTCAGCAGCGAGGGGAACCAGCTGGGAGACATTCCATTGTCGAGCATTCATGAGGCATCTCTCAGGTCTGCAGTCTGCTGCCCCTGTCTGGACTCCAGGTTAACGTGAGCATAGGCTGGTCCTATGTCAGTGTTTTGTATTCAGAAGGACAGGGAGGGCATCTTTCTCATTATACTAATGACAAAAAGGTTCATGTGTCATGAGAAAGCATTTTCTCCTCTCTGTTGAAAGGCTGTCACCTCTTTCATTGTCAGATTGTCGATACCAGGTAGTTCCCATCTCCATTTTTGCATCCTCTAAAAATGCAAGGGAATGATCCATATTGGTCTGATTCTTAAGATGCTTGACAGGCTGTTTAGCAGATTAAGTTGCTTGGGTCATTCTTTTTTGAGTGTTTTCCTGCTAGTGATCTGCCTTGTCAGACGTGCAGCTTTGTACCGGTAGTACTGCAGACAGTATGGTGTTTGGTACTTACAGGCAGGCTGGGTGCTGGAGCTGTAGACAGACTGTGCTGTAGCAGAAAGTCTGACAGATAAGAACCTTAATCTTTGTGAAGAAATCTGGCACATGGCACCACAGGAAAGCAGCATAATACATTATGCAAAATGAAAATCATGCTGGAAACTGCTGAAAGTGTGAATTCAGTGCAGTGCGAAAATTTATACACATGATCACCTGTTCTGTATTTTCCAGCAGTTTGTATATTCCCACTGACCAGTTGCGTGATCTCACAGGACCGAAATGTTGCTGGCTAAAGCAGTTTAAACCTCACCTTGCTTGATTTTGACATGGGTAGAGATGGATGGAAAGATGACACGACACCTATGTCCATCATCTCTTGTCTCCTTGTGATCTTGTCTTTCTGGGACGACTGAATGAGTCTGATGATAATCAGAGTAAGAGAGAGCATAAAGAGACCAGGGACAGCACAGCACTGTCTCGCACTTCCATACTGTGAGCAGGCAGAAGAGTGCTGCACCTGTCAAATGCAGTTTCTGTTAGGGGTGCCTCATACACTGGGATAGATTTTTCTGAGTGGATTAATGGTGACTGATGAGAGTTCCGGTACTCCTTCCTTGTACGTGCAAGCATTCTCAAGACTGCTGCATGTTTATCAGTATCATTTGTGTTAATTATGGCACACAGTTGCAGTAACAATCATAAACATCCTCCTGCTGTTTTATGCTGACTGCTTGGCTTTTTTGTGGCCATTTATTCCCCGTAAAGCTTTGAATCTGTCCCAGTATGCTGTTTTAAAATGAGGGTAATTTCTCTTAAGCTGGCATCTTTTCTTTGTCAGTTCAGCTTCTCTGTGTAGTTAATTTTTGCACTGGCAACTCAAATGTAGGTGTGTGGTCCAGTGTATGCTATTTTTAACTGAATCAAGTTTATTTAATTAGACAGGAACATTTCGCTTAGAGCTTCTTAGATCATTTGAATTAGCCTTGTAATTAAGTTTCCTGTGTGATGCTGATTAAAGCAAGGGTCAAAACTTGGCCAGACTGAAATAGTTTTGGAAGAGAGAGAGCAAATTAAAATTAATACTGCTTGGAGGGAGGGATTTTGATGATTTTTGCTCACCTTTTCTGCCATCTGTATTATCGATCCCTTACCCGTAACCCTGTCCCTGTTCCGACAGTTGACCAGGGACGGCCGGAGCGAGAGTGAGGGAGAGGGTGCCGGTCACACAACAAAGGGGGGGGGAGGGCCGAGAGCAGTGCCATGTCCCAGGGGTAAGACGAAGGCAGCCAGAGTCAGAGCCGGGAGCGGACGGAGACATGAAGCTGAAGCAGCGAGTGGTTGTCCTGTGCGCCGTGCTGCTGCTGCTGGGACTGGCGAAGGTCTTCCTGCTGGACGGGGGCGAGGGCTCGGCGGCCAGCCGGAGGGACCTGCGCGCCTTCCGGAAGATGGAGGCGGGGCTGCAGCTGGCCAAAGGGGCGCGGCTCACCCACACCTTGCAGTCGCCCTGGGAGGTGGCGGCGCAGTGGGTGGGGCCCCGGGAGGTGTACCCGGACGACACGCCGGAGATGGCGGCGGTGCTCACGGCTCTCGCCAGCGCCCGGGTGGAGAGAGCTGACGTGGGCTACAAGGGCACCCAGCTGAAGGCCCTCTTAGTGCTGGATGGTGGACAGAAGGTGGTCTTTAAGCCCAAGAGGTGAGATCCAAAGCTGAAGACAAAGAGTCAGATGCATGTGTCATTTTGCTGCCCTCACAGGAGCAAAAGGACTCTGCTTTCAAGCTTGGCATTATCGGTGACCTAGAAAGACAGTAAGGTTTTGGGGCCAGCCACAGCATTTCTTGTCATTGTGACACTT
This sequence comes from Megalops cyprinoides, assembly GCF_013368585.1. Lineage (NCBI taxonomy): Eukaryota > Metazoa > Chordata > Actinopteri > Elopiformes > Megalopidae > Megalops > Megalops cyprinoides. Next base: position 51,223,395 of record NC_050584.1, on the reverse strand, counting down.
AAATACAAAGCGTATTTTGCGATAATGGCATAGCATTATTTAGAACAATCCTGCCTCTCAAAAAAAAAAAACAAAAGTTTTGGGATAATGGGAGAATGGCATAGCAATCTCCCCTTCAATAAACCCAAAATTTTCTGAGCAATGCCATTTCAATATGGTATAGCACATGTAGAATGGTTCTAGGTATAGAATGTGCAGTGCTTAGTGATGATTATGGAGAGATACTTGTTCTTTGTTGTCAGTTACAAGTTTGCTGCTCCTATGATATGCTAGGCATTGTGGGTGATGTTGAATGTGTGAGTACCAGTTAGCATGTAAAGTATGATCCGAATATACTGTGGAAGGGTTTTGTGCCAGCTAGTTTGATCAGTGTTCAGTTTATGATTAGTCATCTTGGACAGTTGTGTACAATCTACAGAAGACTAAGAAAAAGGGCTTGTAACCCAAACGTTGCTGGTTCATTTCTCAGGTTAGCCATTGCTGTTGTACCCAATGGGCATTGCACATATCCTGAATCACCTCAGTAAATATCCAGATGTGTAAATGCATATTATCTAAAAATTGTAGTTTATGGATGTAGTTTATGGTTTCTGAGTAAGATCATCTGCCACCAGTAGACAAAGTAACTTTTCAGTCTCTAAATGTCACTAAGTGTCCCGTTCTGCACATTTGTACATCATTAATTCAATTTACACCTTCATTTTAAATACTTAAATGAAAATGTTAAGAAGTTATATTATGTAGCTATGTATGTTGTGTGTGCTTATTGCTGTTTGTCTGTGTGTGTGTCTACGTGTATGTTACTGTATGCATTTGGGTTGGCTTCTGCTGCTTTACAGACTCATTTGAATTGCATATGTGCCTGGTCTCCTCTTTCAGGTACAGTCGCGATTATGTGGTAGAGGGGGAGCCATATGCAGGTTACGACAGACACAACGCTGAGGTGGCGGCCTTTCACTTGGACAGGTATTTCACCTGTGAGCCTCTTGCTGGCTTTTTTGAAGCGGTAACTAAGTTCATGCTGTCTTGCTGTTTGCCATGATGGGAATGTAATTGAGGACACAAAACAGAATTACATTATACGTTCTTAGAGGTTATGTTAAGGTTTTCACCTTGATATGTTTATAGCATAACTATTTTTGTGTCACGACACCCCCACTCTGTCTACCAGGATCCTTGGTTTCAGGAGAGCTCCTCTAGTGGTCGGGAGGTTTGTGAACCTGCGCACAGAGATCAAGCCAGTGGCTACAGATCAGCTCTTGAGCACTTTTCTCATGCAGGGTGAGTCTCCACCCCCTCCATCAGATAATGTAGGTTAACTGTTATGTAATATCTGTGGAACTCATGGTATACAATTTTTCTGCTTCCACTCATGAAATATGTTAACTCGAGTATTCTCAAGTATTACTGTGTGTATACGTAACCAATGATTGCACAACCACATGCAAAGTGAGCTTGCGAAGTGAGTAGTTTCAGTTTATGGAATGTCACCTTTTTCAGGAGTTGTTAGGATTTCAGGAGTTTTTCCAGGATTTTCTATTTATATGTATAGGGGAAGCAAAGGAAGAATCAAGAACTGTAGCAACAGTAACTGTTTACCCTTGTGCAATATAATATTGAGTCCAAACTTCATCTTTTTTAAGTGAGTGCCTTGCAAATTCAGACAGTGCTACCTGTCTGAAGGCAATGGTGTCTCTTGTGTCTTGTAGACCGGCTACATGCCCTGAGGATCTTCATAGTTGCAGTATTCACTTTTGATGTGTACCCGCATACCCCAGTTGGGTCATATCAACCGTAAAATGTAAAATAAAAATGGATTTGGCGAAGTTGCTATAAAGTTTTATATATATGCTTGTGTTATATCGCATTCTGAGGAGTCCGTTTTTCTCTGATACTGTTTCACAATAATGCAGAAGAGGCATACTGATATTTTAAGCATGTAAACTTATTTTCTGGAGATATTAACCTTCAAATTTTTGGATAGACTGCCTCAGAAGTTGCTGTGAATATATTCTGGGGGAAAAACATGACTCTTATAAAGCTCATGATCAGAATGGAATTTGTTTATAAGGAATTGCACTGTGCTTGGGAAAAATATTTAAATATATGAATTATTTATTGAATGTTTGCTTGAAGGGTTTACATTTGGGATTAAGTGTTTTATATCTTTAAATGTTGACTTTTGGAGTAATGTTCTTTACTTCATCACCTTACTTTTGTTTGTCTCCCATCCTGTTCTGGGAGCAATCAGAAAGGAAAATAATTCTTCTGTTTGTTTTAGAATTGGAATTTACTCCACAAACAGCTTCATTTCAACACACATTTCTTTTTACAATGCAGTGTAGTCCTTCGCTAATTACAGTAACAATGGAGTGCTTTATATAGTTTATTTCAAGCATATCTTAAAGCTTTAGAGTGAAGTGGGAGTGGTTTGCGTTCACCACCACTACCAGACACCAAGCACTAATAAGCACAGCCTCACTTAGCCTCAGCCATCTGGCAGAAGACTGGTATGGCTCCTGGCGTCTTGACTGACTGTCAGCTTAACATGAATTTGGATAAAGAGCATTGTCAAAAAGAATGTGAATACTGCTTTGATTCTGGGTTTATGACCAGAAGAACATGGGTTTGAGTCAGTGGGGACACTGTTGACATGCACTTGTTAAATACAACAATATTTGTAAACAGATTCCAATTTGGGTAAGTGATTTAGTATGAAGCCTTGTCTTAGCAGTGCAAAGTAATTTCATTGTTATTAAAGAAAACATTTTGGTGGCTAACCCTTACCCTGGACTAATTAACTCTTTAATGTAAAGAGACATGTATATACATATATATGTATATTCATTCATCAGAGTGGACCTCTGAGGCATGCTCAGATTTCACGGGTCCAGAATCTGTTCCACACATATTCCCTCCATACACACGTATGTCACATAAACCCAGTTACAATGCAATTACTAGCACAAACCCAGTCCCAGCAGCTCCACTCATGACGTGTGACCGTCTCTTTCAGGGAACAACACCTGCTTCTACGGCAAGTGCTACTACTGCCGTGAGAGCGAGCCGGCGTGCGCTGAGGGGGAGGTGATGGAGGGTTCTGTCACCCTCTGGCTCCCAGATGTGTGGCCCCTGCAGAAGCACCGGCACCCCTGGGGACGCACCTACAGAGAGGGCAAACTGGCCAGGTGAGGCAGCCTTCTTTACCGAGTGCTCCGGAAGCTGAGGCGCACTGTGTGTTGAGCACAGTGTCAGAATGACGAAGCCCATGTGGGGCTGCACAGAAATGCTGTGGGGTTATTTCACATTGTTTTGACGGTGCCCTTTGAAATGGACTTGTGCTTTGAACTGGTGGTAATTGTGCTGTTTCCAGAGTGAGGGTAAGGGTGCGTGCCTTGTTCTGAGCAGAGCTTTCCCATGTGTTCCCTCAGGTGGGAGTACGATGAGAGCTACTGTGAGGCTGTCAAGAAGATGCCCCCCTATGACGCGGGCCCCAGGCTCCTGGATGTCATCGACACGGCCATCTTTGACTACCTTATCGGGAACGCCGACCGCCATCATTACGAGAGCTTCCAGGATGATGGAGGCGCAAGCATGCTCATCCTTCTGGACAATGCCAAAAGGTGCGTTAAGCTGATCCTTTTTGGTGCTCAAGGTGACTATACTTGCAATGGTTCTCTCCTTTAGGTTACGAGCTATAGGGAGCATGGGTTTTCTCGGACAGGGCACAGTCTACGTTGGGAATATCACTATCCCCTGAGATGCATCAGTCATCAGACAGTAGAATTCTACAACTAAAATAAAATTGAGAAAGTGAGATCTCAAGTCAGTTAGAGCTCAGCTTGTCAATAGTAAAATTCAGATGAGGCAACATTGTAGTTAATAAAAAAAAAGGTCATTGTTTAATTACAACAACGAAGACAGACATTGACAAAATGAAATGAACTAGAAAAACTCAAAGAAAGGCAAATGAAACGAATTGGTGGATAAACGATGAATAAGGCTATAGTATCCATATGTCATTCAATGGAAAGCAGTCTCTCACTCATTTTTCAGAGGCCATTCTTCTGTCTTTGTCTTCCTCTATTGCCTCCTTCTGCCCCCCCCCCCCCCCCCCCCCCCCCCCTTTGTATGTAAACAGGGTGGAATAAACTCATCCATGTCTGATGTAGATCTGTTATTGATGAATGTATTGCCATATGAAACGGTCAGTGCTGCTGTTGCTAAACTGACTGTTCATTTTCTTTCCTGTTTGCAGCTTTGGAAATGCAGCCCTTGACGAGAGGAGTATTCTGGCCCCGCTGTATCAGTGTTGCATGTGAGTACACATACACACACACACACACACACACACACACAGATTCAGACAGCCAGAGAGAGTGTCTCTTGGGTCAGTTAATCCACTCTCCATCCCTCTTTGTCCTTCTGAGATGAGTTTACTGGTCAGCCCTAATTTGCATCGACACCCCCCACCCCCCGCGCTATGTGGATATGAGCTCATGCTCATTCACTTCAGCCATTTACTATGTAACTACCAACTATCACTCACTATATCCATCAGCAGCATCATCCATATCAAAGGATGTACTGCAGGCACGCTAACTCAGGTCAGATATTATTTGGTATTTCCCCTTGTTAAATATCATTACATAAATTTGATTTGCCTGCTTGCATTTAATTTAGTTGATGATTTCCAGCGTGCTGTGTCAATTGCTGTTCTGGTAAACATGTGTAGGGAACCTGCCTGTCCTCAGAAAGGGCATAATTTATGTTGAGGACATGGCTGTCCTCAAAGAGGACACCATTTATGCAATATTGCTATTACCTGAGAAGCACCTGTCATTTGGTGAGCGTAGTTATTTTGCAACGAATATCAAATTTAATAACGTGAGATCCCTGTTTGAGCTCAGTTTGTTGATGCAAAGTACAGACAAGACAATGATGTAATTAATATGTTGGTTAATATTAATAAAATGAGTTTAACAATGAAGACAAACCCATGGTGAAACGAAACCAGCTAGACAAAGACAAACTACATCTGCAAACTATCTAAAACAAGACAAACGTGAAATGAATTAATGAATAAATGAGGAATACAGTTATAGTTGAAACAGAATATAAATATGTAAAGCAGAAGGTGAAAGAAAGTACAAAACCTATGAGTTCGAGTTCAGAGAAGGAAACGAACAGCTGGAAGTCTGGCTGCAGGAGATCATAGAATAAGTGCATTCTTACATTAGCTGACAAATACTGATGGGATGTGGGTTTGTCTGCATAATTCAGATGATATGATGAAAGCTTGACTTAACTGGTTGACAGTTAATCAGTCTCATGCAAGCAGTTGTAATGGGGCATAAAAAATGACTAATGTATGAATCGTGTGTGTGTCGTGTACGTGTATGTGTACATCACCATATCAGCTGTATTCGCAACACGATTATTAAACAACGTTTAATACTTGATGGGTTACTGGAGTTGTCCATTAGCTCTATTAGTGAATCTCCAGTAACCTCTTGACCGTTGTTGAAGTTCCCAGCTGCACATGGATGGCTGGGCAACAGAATGTATTGTGCTTAATTTAAGAAAACACACAGTGTTGTTTTATGGCTGTCTTAATGAGCCTGTGGAGGGTAAGAATTGTCTAGAACACCTGTAGTCCTAGATATTTAAAAAAAAAATACATATTTTTATATTTCCTATGTGGTTTGGAACGCATACATTTCACAAAATTCCCTTCATTTCTACCATACCAGTCATCTGCCTCCACCTCTTAAACCATTAGAGCAGACATTAACAATGAATGAGCAGTTTGAGTGGAAAAATAGGTTAGACAACTACCATCACAAGCTAAACTCTGAATCAATACCAATGGTGTTTCAGCAAGGTTCCCCACAAGGTGTCAGTGTTTTCTTTGTAGAAACAACGTTAGAAGACAGAACAGAATAATAGGTCATTTTTGATAATAGGGAATAATCTTTGTCTAAGCACAGTGCTGTGCCGAATTGCATGTCTGTGCCGGTCAGTTGGTCTGCTTCTCCATGTAATGAACTGTGTAGTATGAACTGTGTTTTCACTTGCCTCAAAAGAACTGTCCTGAACTTTTTTGTGAGATTGGTCTATTGTACCTCACTTGTAAGTCGCTTTAGATAAAAGTATCTGCCAAATGAATAAATGTAAATGTAAATGTCTGACAGCTAGCTATTTCGGGGGAAGCTGTGTTGGGGGGTGTGTGCAGGTGTCAGGGGCGTGTTGTATAAGAGGATGTCTCGGGTGTTGAGCGCGGTGCTGTCCCTCTGTCCTCAGGATACGCGTGTCCACGTGGAACCGTCTCAACCTGCTGCGGAGCGGAGCCCTGAGCGCCGCCATGCGACAGGCCACGGCGCACGACCCCATCGCCCCCGTGCTGGCCGAGCCTCACCTGGCCGCCCTGGACCGCCGGCTCATCGGCATCCTGGCCACCGTGCGGCAGTGCATAGAGACGCAGGGCCCCGACAACACCCTGATCGAGGACCGCATGAACCTGCCGCACCCCTAGGGACAGGGGCACAGTGAGGAGCGGGGGGCTGGGAGACACGGAGTCCGGACGTTAACGCCAACCCCCCCGGCGCCACAGTGCAGATGGGGCAGGCTAGTGCCCCACAGATCACACTGACAGAGAGAAGAGAGGGGTAGTGAATGAAGGAGTCAAGTGGACACATTTTAAAGCGCTCTGATTCTCCACCCCTCTCACCCACTGATGCAACAGAACAGATGTCCCAAGCGGTAAACTTTTAGTAACCGTAGCGGGTGTTTTTAAGTGTGAACATGGGGAATGCCAAAGTTTCTGATTCAGAGCCTCTTCAGAAGAGTACCGTCGCCATTGGAATTACTGTTGTAGACTCAGGACTCATTGAGCCAGGGAAATCGGAGGCCTTAGTCCCAGTGTGCTCACAGTGACATGCACTTGTGCCAGGAATAAACACTGAATAAACACTCTTCAGACAGACGTCTGTGGAGAGGAGAGTGGGGGAGCGAATTCTCCCACATTGAGAATGACCGATGTGAGCAAAGTCTGCTTGCAGTGTTGAAGAGTGAATCTATGAACTGAACGTGTACAGTACTAATTGTGAAATAATATTAATAAATAAGGATTGTAATAATAAGAATAATAATATTAAAAGAAACCTAATATAGTGTCAGATTTAATTACAGTACTGTATATTGAGATGGGGTGGGGTTTGGGTTGGGATTGGGGTTGGGGGAATGAGGAATGGGGGCATTAGGGTTGGGTTTGCTGCTGATCTCCAGGTAGGACCATGGACATTTTGGGGCAGGGTAAAGTATGGAAGGTACTATAAGGGCTTAATAAGGAACCTTTTCTTTATTAAAGATTAAATGTTTAAATTTGTATCTGCCTCGTCATTAAAACTGGAATTAATTGTGGGTTTTAATTAAATTAAAGTTCCATTAAAGTTCCATTTTTGCCAGGTCTATATATATAGTACAACGTATAATACAACATCTATATATATATATAGTACAACACATAATAACATATGTAATTCATTTTTCTCCTCAAGGGCTTGGACAGATTTTGGTAAGACCTGCCTTGATGATTGGCATGGATCAGTATGGGCTGTGGTAGCTTGTGCAAACAGTATCCTGGGTTTTTGCTGATTTTTCCCCAATACCTTGTTTTCTAAATTAATGCAGTCATTTTTGTGGTTTCACCAGAAGTTGTAATTAAATGGAACTTTTTTGCAGAAATTCCAGTTCTTTGTCTCCGATATTAATGCCAGTGCTTTCCATGCATAGATTGAGATTTCACTAATATCACTAATATCACATCTGCCTAAAATGGAGGAAGAAAGACTTCTATAAACTACATTGTCTGTGCTGTGGCCATTAACACATCTGCATCTCAAGTGAAGCTGCTCAGGGAAAGCGCTTTGCTCACATAGGAACTGAAATGAAATGTTCCTTATAAAGCCAATGTCATAGCAATGTACACAGGTCATAACTGTGAAGCTGGTTCAGACAAGGTCAGCATATATAGAGGTTAAAGATAAGTAGTATTTCAAGGCCCTATGAAAATAGGATGAAGCTTTCATTATAGTAAGATACCTGTGGTTTTGTTGGGTTTGCAGCATAGCATTTACTTTATGCTTTTGTGTAGTATATTTTATGTATACAGTATCAGTCAAACGTTTGGACGCACCTACTCGTAGAAGGGATTTTTATTTTTATTTTCCACATTTCAGAGTAATAGTAAAGACATCAAAACTATGAAATAGCACAAATGGAATTATGCAGTGACCAAAAAGTGTTAAACAAATCAAAACTACCTTACGTTTTAGATTCTTTAAAGTAGCCACTTTTTTTTTTGAGGAAGGAAACTCAAACATAGGCATCAGCTTCACTATATTTTCAAGCATTTAAGCAGAAGTCTTTAGATCAGGTGTGTCCAGACTTTTGACTAGTAGTCACTGTGTATATATATGTATGTATATATATATATATATATATATATATATATATATATATATATATATATATATATATATATATAAAATGATTCTGGGGTTAATATTTCATAAATTCATGCTACTTTTTATTTACGTTGCCTTTGATCATTTGCAATGAAGTGACACCGATGTTTTTTTCATTTATGCTGTTTGTTCTAGTACACATTTTCTTTTAATATTTTTCACTGGAGACTGAGGATTGTTCATTTTCTAGAGACTGTTGGTAAAACATTATGTGAGTTTCATCATATTGAATGGTTCCATCCACTCTGACACCCTGAACACATGCATGTGCTGTTTTTGTTTTCTTGATGCTGCTGTTCTGCTTTATATCTGCAGGGGGTGTTGGTGTTCCAAGCAGCAAAGCCAAAGGGAAGAAAGGCTACTTAACTGAAACTTGATATGAATTTATGAAGTTATGTCATGTGGTCCCTTCTAACAATCCTTTCTGTGGCTTTCGCAATATACAAAAATTACTGTTTTGCTCTACCTTTATGGTCCATGTGAGTAATACATCTGCATACTCAATTATCACTGCCCAAAAAGACCCAGCTCCCTGGTATAGACAGTGCTAAAATGCATATCGAGACTAGTGAGACTAATATCATAATGTATTAGTCTGAATAAAATATAAATATGTGAGGCATTACTTGAAGGGGACATTTTATTGTTAATTTAATTTAATATTGTGAGCACTGCAGAAAAAGCCAATATAACTCTGTCTATGCCCATAGACCCCAAGATCACAGGCAGGGTGAGGACACCAGAACCTTTTGAAAGGTACTGTATTGTTATGAGCATAAGTTCTGAATAAAGAACAATTTCCAGTGTTGTTGTGTCATCAGTATAGTTAAGGTGGCATGAAAAAGCTCCTAGGTCGACTTATTTATTCTTCCTTCTTGTTCCGTCTGATTTTCTGTACATAACTCCTATGGCTACACTTACGAAACTAGGCTAATACCTTCAGCTGGTGGGGGATTGTGTTGTTTGTGATTTTTTTGGGGATTAATACCTAAACCTTGTTTTGAGATATTTTAAATTTTACATTTACATTTTACATTTTACATTTTACATTTTTACATTTTTCATTGCATTGAATTATTTCCCACTGACTAACAGCTGATGTCACAGTGGGTCTGCTTCAGCAGCCACAGATACAGACTGTCTCTTGAGCAAAGCTGGTAACTAACAACTGCTACCATGCTGGGATTTTTCAAGCCAACTTCCAGTTTGTCCAGTGATACAATCTTTGTCTGTGTCTTAGACACATAGGAATTTGAAAGATTGATACTGCGGTCAAAGGTACAGAGAGAAATTAGGCATAGTCTTGTCTGGAGATTTACTATTCTTCATGTCCACCCTATACCCCTGCCAAACCACTTCGCTCCACTATCCCTGGTCGTCTAGCTGTCCCTTCCCAGAAGGGTCACTCATCTCATTCACTCTTGTCTCCATGCCGTGGAAGGAGTTCCCCACTACTGTCGGAACAGTGGGATCATTGTCCATTTTCCAGTGCAGACTGAAAACCCTTCTACGTTTTGGTTCCCCAAATTCTGACCCCTGCCCCCTTTGCTAGACAGATGGCGTTTTAACAATGGAAAATAAAATCCTGGGTGGACTTTAAGCTTTTACATCAGCAGAAGGTCAGGTCGTAATTTGTGGGAATACAAGCTTGTGGTGGTACAGACCTGGTGACTGGAAAATAACGGTAATAGTTTATCTGGCCCATAACGGTGCTTAATCCCATAGTAACAATGTTTCCTACAATGGCATTACATTTCATAGATGGCGCAAACGATTCGGTATCTGTGCATCTATTTGCCCAGCCCTATTGAATGCACTTTCTGCAAGTCACTCTGGATAAAAGTATTAGCCAAATGAATAAGTGTAAATGTAAAGTCAGATGACATTAGTCTGCACGGTTAGTGTAGGGGCTTCACACACTCAAAGGGTGCATCACTTTGGGGTTGATGTAGGAGGATCTAAACCTCTCCTGTATTTATGTGGGCATGTGGTTAATGCTTGATCTGGTCTAATGTAGGTTGATGGTTTTCCCAGTCATCAGTGAGATTGGTAATGATTAATGTAATTTTCTAATTACATGCTGTGTACTCTGTAAATTTCAGACCTTTTTTTTTTTTTAAAGATTACAGACTAAGATGATTTTTCCCTATAATTACTGTTTTGGGTGTGTCCTAGAGCCAATTATAGAGTCCTATTATAAACCAGTCATATATGTCATTAAATTCTAAAAAAGAAACCCAGTTTTTTCAAAGGACATCTTTCAATGCAGTCTTCCAGTTAAGACATCTATAGATGCTTTTTTTTCGTTAGTATTTGGTGAATTGTGTGTCGAAAAAGTATCAATGCATAGGTAAGAAAGTAGCATGTCAAGTATATTCTCTTTAAACGAGCGATAGATTTGACAGGCTAAATTCTTCTAAATACAGTTTTCTGACATTAGAGTGTGGTCATTGTTTTAGAAGTACACAATGCAGAAAGGCTAAGAGCAGCTTTGAAGTCCCTGCCCATTTTTAATGAAATTTTGGAGACTTGAAATGTGGAGGAAAAATTCAGAGAGGTTGGGCCATACATGTAGGTAGATATTACTTTTCTGGACTGACTGAGCCATTTACACTTACATATATTCTGTTGTCATCTATGATACAGGATTCATTTGTATGTAACTTGTACTGTGAAAAGACATTTAAAAAGAAGAGGAACATTTAATCAATACCCTGATCTGCTCTGACAAGTGTAGTGGTAATTCTTTTCCAGAAGCTTTAACAGCCAGTTTGAATTCATCCTTGAATGTTCATCATTTAACCCTTCCCTTTCTAACAACAACTCAATCCACAAACCTATATCAATAAACTTAACGAGTTGATCAGGTGCAGTAATGCGACATATTACTTATTAACTCTCTCTGTGAGCACAGGACCACAGGTGAAAGTGGTACAAATCCTAGCTCAAATGATATATTTTAAAAGAACTTTGCATGCCTCACTTCATTATTGCCGTGAATGTTTAAAGTGAAGAAAGACGTCTGGGTGATGTTCATAAAATGGCAAGAAATGGTTATCATTTGCAGTAATAATCCTGAACTAGCCGTAATCTGGACTGGAAATGTAACACTGAGGCTGTCTACAGGAAGGGACAGAGCAGACTCTACTTCTTGAGGAAGCTTAGATCCTTTAATGTGTGCAGCAAGATGTTGCATATCTTTTACCAGTCTATTGTGGCAAGTGCAATCTTCTTTGCAGCCATCTGTTGGGGTAGCAGCATCAGAGCTGGTGACTCCAGGAAACTTAACAAACTGATTAAGAAGGCGGGCTCTGTGCTGGGGACTGCTCTGGAGCCCCTAGAATTGGTTGTGGAGAGAAGGATGTTGCACAAGTCTACCTCAAATCTACCTCAAATCTACAAATCTACCTCATTGTGTGTGTTTCTGTAAGTTATATGTGTCTTTTGTCTTTTTGTACTGCTACTGTAACACTGGAATTTCCCCTTGGGGATAAATAAAGTACTCTATCTATCTATCTATCTAATCATTAACTAGCTCATTAGCCTAGCCCTTGTAGTCTTCCTGAACAAGTCTTGTAAATTTCAATGTCACAGTACCAGCAAGTAATTTTGACAAGCTAAACTAGACAAGACTAGTGAGCAGGGTGCTAATTTAGCTAGATTACTTGACTGTCAGATTCTCACTCGCCATATGATCAATACAACAGCAGTGAACTGTACCGATACTTAGGTTGTCTGTCCCTAATCCACAGTCACATTATGTTGGTGGCTGAAACTGTAATCATGTATTTTTTGGATTGACTATCTTAGCTATGGCTCTCAAAAGCAAGCCGGCACACAATCATTGTCAGACCACAAGGACACATCTATGGAAATTTTTTTGGTTCAAGGTAATTTTTTGATTTCACAAATTGATATAGCCTTTAGTGACTGAACCTGCTGTGGAGTTTCCAGTGTGTATTTGTGGCAAAAAGGCTCACTGCATCACTCCCAGCTCCCATTCTCTCCACAGCCTACCTCCATTCTGAAGAGTAGTGACTCCAATCCAAAAAAAACACCCCTCTAGTGTTTACAGAACTCTTACAACCCCAAGCGACCTTGTGAAAATAGATAAACCTGTGATCATGCAACTAACCACGCATGCTGTTCCTACAGTGCTGCAACAATCAGTTTGCATCTTGAAACCAACTGTCACTGGTTTCTGTTTTATTTTTAATTTCTCTGGCTATTTCAGCAGAACTGTGCCAATTCAAGAAGACAAACAATTGAAAAGAGGCAGGGATTCAGTATGTTCCATCAACAGTTTTACAATGTGGTTATGTGTTGTTTCTCCACCTCCACCTCTTGAAAGGAAGAGGAAGTGATGTGTGGGTTTGAAAGTGTGGATGTCGCAGTGTTGTCTTGAAATGGGAACGTTGAAAGATATTTGTCTATATTTAGCACTAGTAGGTCATCTAACCTCATACCTTTTATAGGTTCACTTTAAGATGATTGAATGCCAATGGGAATAAATCTAATGGTTGATGCCATTCATTAACTTAAGCATTGACTGAGTTATTGAGTGGCCCTTTGAATGCAGAAGAACTTCTTATATGTGAAGACTCCAACTGATGGCTTCAAACTAGGTGTGAGCTTGAGAAGACATTTTGAGTCAGTAAATCCCTTGCGATTTCAAATTGGTGTGAATTTCATTTTCCTTGTATCATTCAACTGAACTTCAGGAATGATGCTCACACTGGTCTGTTCTGCCTGGGGGTTTCCCCCTCTTTACCACACCAAACTCTCCCTGATACCCTCCACCTGAAGGACCACCGGTGGTCCCACAGTGGTCTGTCACAGAAAAGTATTCCATATTTGTATGTTGGACAGTGGCACACAACTGAGGGGAGGGCCTATCTACAACTGACCTTTCCTCAGTCGCTGTCAAATAGGGATGCATATATCTCGTCCCCGAGGGTGTTCTTTTTTATTTATTTATTTATTTTAATCACACCTGAGCTCTCAATTAGCAAATTAAATAGTTGATTGATTCGATGAACACCCTTGTTTAATATGACCGAAATCTTTGTCTTTGCTTTTAAAACACAGGGGAAAGTGAGTGACACCTGCTGGAGTTGTGTGCATCTGCTTTACAGAAGCGACCGTATCTTCCCTTACTTTGTGTAAATGACTATTATGTCGAAATTATTTCTCAGCAATTATGCCAGTTTACGCTTCCCTCCCACTTCGATCACTGCACTCGGCCTCTCTGTAATTAGGTAATGTTCTCTTTTTATGCTATTGCGGTGTCCTCCATCTGTGCTTTCCTCTAACTGTCCTCTCCTTGCCTCCTCCTCCTGTCTGTGTCCTGATGTGGTGGAGCGGGTGGCAATCCTCCTCCTGGTCCCCCCTTTAGGCTTCTCATCTGCTCCACTGACTCTCATCCACTTGACATGGGAATAGGTTCATTAAGCAGAGCATGCCTTGTCTTTCGGTAATTTAGTACTGGTGGCGATTTGGTATTTTAGGAGCACACAGGTAGGTTCATCACAGGGCCTTTGTTTTCGCACCTCACCCATGAGGATCAAGCATCCCGCCAGTGCTCGGTCATTCTTCAGCTTAAAATGCATATTGCCACTGTGTTCGTACTGTGAATGGGTAGCTAGAGTCCACTTTACTGAGGCATGATGTTTGATGCTGTCTGCTGATGTGAGTGCAGCTAAGTGCCCTGCCTCTATGTGCTAAGCTCTCCCCATACTTTGTTGACCCCCACCCCACTCCCCAACTACGCAATGGAATTCGAGTACCTTGCTCAAGGGTCCAAGGGTATAACAATGGCCCTTCTTGGAACTGAACTGGCAACCCTTTGTGTTACTTTCCCTGCTGGCTGCACAGTGCACAAATCAAGTTCAGGTTGTAATTTCCTGTATATAAGGTTCTTGTCACTTCCTTAGATTGTTTTTGTACTCTTATTGGATCTGGATAAGAACACCTACCAAGTGACAGAATATAATGTGAATGTCGGTGGGCTCTTGTAATACTTTACTAACTACCCTTAGCAAAGTGATGCACTTATTTGGAAGTCGCTCTGGGTAAGAGAATCACCTAAATGATGTAATGTAATGTAATATAATGTAATTAGTTTTTGCAAGAGGTCAGTAGTGTAGTGCAGGTTACTCTACTAGAGTAGAGTGCTTGTGGTTGTGTGATGGCAGCCTTGTGCAGCCTTTCAGCATTTTTTCTCTTTACCTTAAGATTACAGGTGATCCCCCCCCCATGTATCATGGTCACCAAATGAGGTCCTTGTCATATTTTACTCAGACTGAAATTTAGTCATTAGAACCACCACATTACATCGTAGAGTATAATATGCAGGGAAATGGTTTCAGTTTATTTTCAGCAACAACATGAGGGAACAACTTCCAGTAAGCTTTAATAATAAGGTTATGTTGTATTCAAAACACAAACAAGTGCTATTTGCTTCTCACATACATATATCTATATATGTATGTATGCTCCCCTCCCAAAAATAAGAAGCTAATGGAGTATTGGTGCATACTTTAAATAAAATCTACTTAAGTTGTGGTGGTGGTGAGTCATGTAAGTACATATAAGCTATTCAAGTACATTAAATGGAAAATATGACAGCCGGGCCTCCAGTTAAACTGTAACAGAGGAAAGGTGACAGCGGTCTGTGCTGTTTGCCAAGGCCTAGGCACTGCTCAGTAATATCGGTGTGCTCTTTTCATTCGATCTAAAGGTCATTGTAGTTGATCCTACCACATGGAAAACATGAGTCTCTTGTGGCCACTGTATGATCAGTGTGACTCTGGTTCACTTAATAATCATAAATGTTGAAAGACAAACTTATATTGGTATCACAGATCTGTCTTCTTCCATAGTTTGCACATGTACTTTTCAAGGTGCTTACTGAAACCTATTATACATCCTGTATAATATAGGTATGAATTTGCACAAACCTGGCCTGCCTAAGGGGAAATCCTCAGATCAGGTCCATCTTCACTGGGGCCAGAACAATGTTTTTCTCTTTCTCTTCCCTCAAGCTCTATTTGAGGGAGAAGTGACATTTTTAACTAAAACATTACAATGATTAAAAAGTCCCTCATTTGTTGCAAGATGACCTATGAGTAATTTTTTTTTCTTTTGATCTTGTATAATCTGTAATGTCTAAAGTGATGTTACCTTGCACATAACTAATACCAATTGGGATGGCAGGTTTGTCATTTGTCAAGTTACAGGCTGGCATGGGCATAACCCATACTCATACAGCATCAAGACTTGGGCCTTTTTGCTGCAGAAATAACCACAGCGACACTGCGGTCTGACTCAGTACAAACATTAACTTCTGTGCTGTCAAAACTCATTTTACCATACAGAATTTGTACAGAATCTCATACAGTCTTACTACATTACACTATTTAGCAGACACTCTTACCCAGAGCGACTTCCAAATAAGTGCATCACTATGCTGTAGTTATTGAGAACTCTTACACGAGGTCACTAAAATATTGAGTTACGTGCCCAAATAGTGTTGCATGCTTTTTTAAAATAGAAAATATGGACAGATAGGGTAGATAGAGAATAGATAGGATACAACACCCAGACATTTTCACTTTTTTCCCTTTCTTCTTCTTCACCACCTTAAGTTTCCTGTTGAATTACACTATTGCATGTTTCAGTAATGCAGTTTGTCTTCACTGTTGGTCTCTCCTCATATTCAGCCAATTGCCACACCTGTTCATTGTAGTCAACTGAAAGTTGTTGGGGTGATATTACATACTCCTCCAGATCAGTTACATTACATTATTGTCATTTAGTAGATGCTCTTATCCAGAGCAACTTACAACTTTTACATGTTATCCATTTATACAGCTGGATGTGTGCTGAGGCAATTATGGGATAGGTTCCTTGCCTAAGGGTACAGCAGCAGTGCCTCAGTGGGGAATTGAAACAGCAACCTTTCAATTATGTGCCCTGCTCCTTATCAATATACCACACTTCTGCTGTCAGTAATACTAGGGTGTGAGGGAGAACCTTCACCTTTTCCCCCATTTGTTTATGTAATTGTCAATCTGTTAAATATTTAAGCATTGTTGTCTCTCCATTTTCAGCCTTGTCAATAACTGAGCTTGTTCACATCAAATGCATCTGAACAAGTTAATTGTTTAATTGTTGGCGGTAATTTTCAATATGCATGGTTTGATTGAACAAAACTAGCCATTGGTTAATGAACCACACCTGCCAAATTAAAGGCACATACAATAGAGGCGTGTGGCTAGAGTGAGTAGGCTCACTTTTTTTTGCCTGACTGTGTATGCTCAGACTGGTTTCTTTTGTTTGTTAGTTTTTAAAATAAATTATTGGGTTTTTTTGAGCATTTGTTCTTTTGGTTCATTTTTGTGAGCAGTGTTGACCAGCTTCTCCATGTAAAGAGTGGGAGTTTATTATGCAGTATTCACTCTGCATCTCCTTTATTGGATTTACTGATTTTACTCGTCATTATAAGCCTTAAAACCTTAGTCATACAGTTCTTGATCACTTAATGATGGATCACCACTTAGGAGGCATTGCTTGGTAATGCTGTGATCAACCAGCTGAATCCATGAGTTAATAATTTTTCATGTTCCTCAAAATACACAATGTGAGCTGTCCGGCTGTGATCGTGCGTACCATTATTAAATGCAGGAATGTTACCAATGACAAGCAAATCTACTCTTGTAGAGGATAGGATGCAGGAAGATTCCAATTTTACTCTTACCACTACCCTTTAGCACTAGCTGAGCTCTAAAGCCCAGGTTCAATCCCAGTCCTATCATCAGCCAGCAATGACCAGGAGCCCACAGTGGTAAAATTGCCTTCATTCCTTCATCAGATGCTCGAATTCCGATAAATTCTTTATCAGCTGGCATTAGTTAAAAGCAACATTACAGCTTGGGGTGCCAGCAAAATATTAATTCAGTCTGTTATTGGCTTTTTTTGGCTAAGGAGGAACAACATATCAAACTGTAAATTTTTTAGAATTTTTAGCATTTATGACTTCCTTGTCAGGTGGCTCTGTGTGATAAAAAAGAAATCCCCAAATGTCTGTTTGTAATCAGATACTGATGACCCAGTTTCTGTGCTTTCAGCACAGAAAGTTTGTCTTCATTAGATGTAAGGTGTTACAGCATTAAAAATTCCCTATAACAGCAGGTGCAGTCCCAGTAACTCAGATGACAGATGTCCAGACATGTCTACAGATGTCTAAGATCCTGTACATCGTCTGAGATCATATTGGTCAGGCTCTATGTCAGGGCATGCCTTGACTGATGCTGACCAAACAGTATTTGTAATTTATATACATTTCCCATATCTATAACAGACATATGTTCATGGACACATGGAACTTAGATGTTCTGTTAACTCTTATTCAACAGAATTGTCAGTAAAGCAGAAAAATCTGCCTTTTTTAAAATCCTTTTTCATACTTTGAGTAGCCCTGTTGCAGACATATCAAATAAAATTCCAAGGCTATAGGAAATAACGTGGATTGGAGCAATGAGCCAGAGAAAATTATTTCCGTTAACATTATGCTAATACACAAAACATAATTCACTGTTAAATCAGTTTGTCACCACAAATATGTCACTGGGTCACTATAATCTATACTAGCCAAAAAGATGTTATTTACCCAAACATTTTGGCAGATGACTTATTGAAACAGTTTTGCTTTGGGGGCTGCATCTCTCCACCCTGTTATAGTTTGTTTTACACAACAACGCAGCTCTATAGGGATTGTTCTTTAAATAATTCATTGCTGAGCGTGAATCCAAATAATTCATTAATGGACATGATAAAACTTGATTCTATCTCTTCTGTGACAGTGAATGATGCTCGTTTGAAGATAACCTATATACACTACTGGGCCGCTGTTCAAAACAGTGAGTTCAGGAAATCCTTTTTTGAACTTCAGTTTAAGTTCAAGTAAAGACCTCTACCTCTCGTTTAAATATCCTCTCTATTTCCATGTGTGTTCCCTCTGAACTTTCACAGGAGGAGTTTTTCTCATACATTATGCATCTAATGTGTAACCCAGCATGAGGTACACTAAAAGACTGGATACATGATATGTAATATTAGATCCCAGGTAGCTCAGTAGTTAAATCACTCAAAAGTGCAAATGTATGCAATTCACCTTTCCAAAATATGAGGAAAAAGTTGTGGCCTTCAGAATTGATAGAAGTTATGACTTGTAAAATTGTATTACCAAATATTACTGAAAGCATTTACAGTAGAATTTTGAAGTAAATGGGCATAACTGACATTTAAAAGTAACACTTTTAGCCAAAAATGAAATGTTGCAGCAGATACTGTGAATAGGAATTAGCTAGAGGAGAATGGAATAACACAAACCAATTTATCAGTCTATATTTTCAAATGGTTTTGTTGATCACATAAGCAGCCACTAAAATAAGACTGGACATTTACAATATAGTATGATCATTTCTCTTCAGTCCATAAGCAATGTACCACTACAATATCTTGAACATCTAGAACCACTTTGTTATTTTAATTTTGACCTGGTAAACTGTATCAGATTAACAGATCACAATTTGTCACAGTTTTGTGTGGATAGTTTGTTTGATTTTGGGCCTATAAGGAAAATCTTGATTAAAATGTGCAATGATTGATCTATTCTTAGATCCTTATAAACAGTATCACTCAAATAGTCAGCAGTCTACATCAGGATAATATACTGTACGTAAAGGAATGGATTACTGCAGGCATACAGGTATGCCCTCAAGACTTAGCATCCCAAACCCCTCCCCCCAAAGAAGGGACTGAAATTATGGATTTTAATGGATTTGTAATGGAAATTTCAGGGTAATATTACTCATATCTCGTTACACATCTACAACAATACATATTAAAAGCAGGTGAATGCATGCAGTAAACCCACCTGTAAACATCACTGCACTGTACAATAGTCAGATCCTTTCACTGCCATTTTCTGAAATCTCCAGTCTCTTCTCATGTAAATTTCTCAGTAATAGCTACCCCTGTTAAAGTGATAAGAATCTGCTGAGATGTAATTTAAGAAATCTTGGGACCAAAATCCAATTTGTTCTGACCAGAATAAATGGTACTCCATTAAGAGTTAATGAAACTTCAAACTCTTGAGGTTTCTCATCTCTGGCTCTCATTGTTTTCTATTTTGACCATCCAGTAAAATAGCTTTTCTTTATATGTGTCATTATGTTTGGTATGACTCTTGCTTTCTCTACCTTTTTTCCTCACTGAAAACAATCCACCTTAACCAGAAATTTGGTCATTAAGCTGGTGTTGGGGGAGGATTTGTTTGTTTGTCTTAGAGACAGACAAGTCCCGGCATGAAACTTCCAAGCAAAAGCAAAACCTTTCCGTGGGCTAACCCACAACTCCCACAAAGCCACACATGTAGGGCACCCTGCTGCCATCTTTTTTTGACTACCACACAGAATTCTGCCCTCTCGACATCTGCAAGTCCCAACATGTGCAGGCTTGAACCCTGCTGACTAATTTAACATTTACTGTGGTTAATAAATATGAATGATAATTGCGTTGAATGATCAAGTGCATTTAAATGTCATAAGAGTCTTCTAAGTCAAATGAATACCTTCTTTCAATTTAGTCATTTAGCATTAAGTGTTCTATCTTATACACTATACATGTATATGTTATATATAACATATGTTATATAACATATATGTTGTGCCCTCAATATTAATTCATACCCCTGAGTAATAGAAAAAAAAACATGATGTCACAGAAAAATGTATGTATCAGTGAGCATTTTTCTGCCAGATCTAGAATAAGAAAAAGCCTCGACCTAGTTCCTCACTGGCCCCTGTGTCCCCAAAATCAAAATTCCTTTGTAGCAATATGTGAGGGAACGACACTGAAAATGCAAGGCATAAATTAAGGGTTATTCAAGTCCTAATGAAACTGTGAAGAAGCGTGTTTATTTTTAGCTTGGTTTTTTGGGTTCAGGCAAGTGCAGAGAATGTGTTAAACAGTTTCCTTAAAATATATTTTTGTTTTATCACTTTATCCATTTTCCGTTCTGTGTGTTGTGTGTTTCTTTCCTGGACTAAGAAAGCTCAATTCACAGTGTGCCAGGAGCAGGGGTGTGGTCACGAGATTTGGGGGGGGGGGGGGGGGTCCTAGTAATTATCACAATGTGCCATAAAGTACCCCAACAGCTACCACAAGCTACCACGAAGTGCCACAATGTATGGTTTTCAGACAGCTGCAAAACAACTTTTCAGGACTTTTTAATCAAACCATGGCTTTTCAAACACACAATAATGATTAAAGACATGTGTCCACTAGCTATAGAAAGCTACTTCTGCTATGATAGTACTTCCACTTCCACGTACTTCAGCATCATGCTGACAACAATGGCTTACAGAGAGATATAGAGCCAAATCAGGAAAAGCAAATGTACTGTCTTCAAAGAATTTTGCTGAGTTGGCCATCTAATGTCATGAATGCAAGTTAGAGTGTCTTCTTGTGTGCAGCTCCAGACATGTAACACCGCAGGCATGGGATTTTTCTGCCAGGAAATGCGTTAGGTATCCATTTTCAGTAGACGAAAATCTTAAAAGAATGAAAAGTTCAAATTCAAAGTAAGTGCAAAAACAAAAAGGCTTTGCTGAAGCATCATGGAGTTAGCCTCCCTGCATTCAGCAAAAACGATGACCTAATCTACACAGATTCTGTATCACTTGACATTTTGGAGAAATCCCAGCCTAAATTGACAACTGGGGTCAATGGATGCATACTGATGGAAATAACTTGCATCAGATGACCTCTGCCGCTTGATGTTGATGAATACCAACACTATGTGGAAATAATAGCCTTGGGTGGGGACCATCTCGGGTATGAATCACATTTTTGCTCTTGCAGCTGTATTGGGAATCCCAAACCAGAAATATTTCTCCCTGTTGACTAGTGTGTCTGGAGAAGAAGGAAAGGAGGAAGAGAAACGTTTTTGTATCACAATATTTCATTATATTTCTAGTGACAGAATATGCATTTTCCTTTGACCTTTTATAGTTTCCAAAGGTTTTTCACAGCCCTCCTTGACACAATTGGTTAAAGGAAGAGGAGTCCAAGAACACTGTGTAACTGCTAGTATCACATGGATATCACTGTCACGGAAGCAGTGTGTGAGGAGAACAGCCACTCTCTGGGCAAAAGACAACTGCAAAAAGTGAGCATACTTTGTCAAAACAAAGAAAAATGGTTTGCATAAGCAGCTTTGGGCAGCAGAAAATGGGCAAGTGGCAGCTATGGTTTGCATTGAGGGAATATATGCCATACACTCTGTGGTGATGTTGATGTAGCTGAATAAGGAATTCCGAAATATTGCCACAGTGTAACAGTGCAATTGGTTTAAAATTGATACATTATGACATACTAAAATTTGGTAATTTACAGGGATTTGAAATATGTCTATGGTGCATATTAATTGAAATCTACAGATTTTTCTGATGTTATGATCTTTCCCATAATCTACTGACATTTCACAGAATTTCGGTCAAAAATTGCATATTTTTCAATAAAGGTGGTATGCGGGTTAGTAGTCATGAATGATTGCTTTACTCATGTTGGTTTATTCTGATTAGCCTTTTGAAGGACAGGTATGGAAACAAGGAGGGATTGCAAATATTGAAAACAAGGGCAAGGGCAAGATTTTTTGGCAGAATATTGTTATCTGATCAGATGTGATTTCATAGCAAAACTTTTTTTCATGTAACTCTGTCCCTCTAATGACCCCCGAAGTGTAATGAAATTGAAATAATGTTGATGAGGCATGTAGACCTGAACATTCTTATGAAAAAGCATTGTCAAACATATCAAATATATCAATAGTTGTGCTGGCCCACCATCATCATAATATTTTGGTACTGTGATATGAGAATTCAGATGTCGTTTTTACACTATGTGCACTCTAAGTTACCCATCCGCATGTATACGTTAATGTGTATGCACAAACTTAGTCTGTAATTCCCTGCAAATTCTAACCCCCTATATGCTACAAGCTTAAGTAATACCACTTCCATGTACACATACAGTGGCAAAAACACACCCACACTCACGCACACAGGATGGAGAGAGGATGAAGGTGGACGGATTCTCTGGGGAGCTCTCCAGAGTTCCAAAAAAAGTGAAAAGGGAGTGTACAGTGAGAACGTCTATTTCTCTCTCTCTCCTTCCAGTTGTGTGTGGTAGCTTGTGACTGTGGTACTTTGCAGCTGATTGATATAGCTTTGAGGTTGCTTCCTTTACTTTGAAGTCATTTGTGGTACTTTGCTAGAGCTGTCTGTGGTTGTTTGTAGTACTTTGTGGTACTTTGTGGTAGCTAGTTGTAGTACTTTGTGGTTGGTTGTGGTACTTTGTGGTAATTAGTAGGACCCCTTTTAGGAGGGGAAAAGAGGTTGTATTTGTTGATTATACGTAACAAAAATATTTGGGATTTAGTTAAGAAATGTATGTTACATGTTAAACAAGAATTTGTCTGAGTGTTGTTATTTTACCATTTTTTACCAAGTGCAGCTCTAGAATTGCCTTATGCTGTATATGAGTCATGTACAAATATATTTTTTTTTCTTTTTCCCTGAAATGGACATCCTACTCCTGCCCCTGTCGTTCATTTCTTCACATTATCACCAACCATCCTGCTGAAAATGCACAGGGGGGGCGACAAAATAATGGAAACACCAAATGAACCAAATGAAAAAGGACCCATTTTCATACTCATACATTCATACTCAAAGTAACTAAATCTGAATTGGAAAGGAGTCTGCACATGATTCATGTTAATGTGGATACTAATTACCAATATGTCTCTGTTCGAAAAGATGTTTAGAATCTGTTTATTTATTTTATAGCATATTTTATACAGTAAGGTTTTACAAAGTGTTTCACACAGACATAATATAAAGAAATAAAACAATGAGCAAAGACAGTTTATAAGGTTAAAATTAGTAAGATTTATATAAAAGAAATGAAATACGGGAGAGATCCTCAGTGAATAATAAATAAATAAATGGGGAACCAATGCAACCCCCATAAAATATTTACAAATAACATAAAAGTAAAAGAAAAATAAAATGAGCTCACTGAAACGCCATTATCATTAAGTGTGTTTTGAGCTGTGATTTAAAAAGTGGAACTGAAGGAGAATCTCTGATAAAATGAGGGAGTGCGTTGTTAGCAAAAGTAAACTAAAAGTGGCCTGTCCTTGATTCTTAAAACAGCTGTTTGAAACATGTAGGGGTTCAGCAGTGGCTGACCTAAATGCTTTCTCTAGTTCATATGGTAGAAATGTGTTCTTTCTGTGATCAGGTGCTGTCCTTTTTTACTTAAAAACTACTTAAAAACAACAATAATCAGCTCTAAAACTGAGCCAAACTGCGAGCCAATGCAAGGATTTAAACACTGGGGTAATGTGCTTCTGCTTTATGTCCAGGTCAGTACCCTGGCTGCTGAATAATCTTAGGAATAAATAATAATATTATTCCTAAGGTGATAAAAGGAAACTGCGATATGCATATTATGGGATTTCAAATTAAGATCTGAGTATTACCCCCAGCTATGATGTCAACTGTCAAGTTTAGTCTATGAGACATCAAATCCGTGCAAAACAAAACTCTACCTCTTGGGACCTACTAAAAGAGCTTCTGTCTTGTTTTGGTTTCATTTCAAAAAGTCTTTTTGGAATTCAAATGTTTATGTCTGACAGACATTTAGTTAAGACTAGAACTGAAGATCTTTCCCCAAGCTCATGAGTTGGATGCAGTTGAGCATCATCAGCATAACTATAGAAGGACATGCCATTACTGCTCATAATAACACCAACCAGGAGCATGCACAGTGAGAACAGAAAACAACCAAGAAGTGAGCCCTGTGAGACCCTGCAAGTAATGCTAGCTTTTTGTGACAGAGTCACTTAGAGTAACAAACATTTTTCTGTCAGTGTGATATGGTTTAAAATTGTTTCACATTTTGTAGTAATATTCTATGGACCACTGTATCAAAAAGAGCACTTAATTAATCAGCATGCAGAAATGACCAGTATCTAGATTTAGTTGCAGATTGTTAACCACTTTGATGAGGGCAATCTCTGTACAATGGTGGGACCAAAGTCCAACTCTCCATAAAGTTCTTGAGAGTTGTCTTAGAAATGGGTATAATGTTACTTAATAGTGATATATCAATGTCATTAGTATTAGCATATGTTTATAACTCTGGGTGAAATGAGTCATCCACATTATTTAAAAATGAGATTTGGGCATTCTGTGATTCATCAAGCACCTGTGAGTTCCTCAGATGATGTCAACTGAGTGGCACCTCATTCCCAGTTAGCACCCCAGTGGTGTACTGTGTAACTCATAGTGGGGAAAAATGGCTAATCGCTGCACCTGAGTATTGGTAAATGGAAAAGGGTATTGGTAAATGTTCTCTTTCAAAATGCTTAGAATGCAAAATGCTCCATAAAACAAGTGTTCCTCCTAATAGCAATTCACATTAAACTGAAATATGCTCATGTCCCAGAATCCATCATCTTGAAACAACAATCCTCTTATCTGAAATGTGAAATACTTTTTTTTTAATTAACTTGAAATAGGTTCATCTTTTTTGCAAGTGTACAGTATTCCATTCTCTAGGTGTAAGAAGATTGTAAAATCAAATGATTTCACATAAATAATAAATAAAGTGTTGTCCAAAAGTTTTGGGCTCTTAGAAATTAGCATATGACCCTGTATTCACTGCTAGAGATTCATGTGATTATTTTTCATATATTAAAATGTAGCACACAGTATATAGTAGTATATGTAATATACATGTATTTACATGAAGGATTATACTTATACACTTGTGTGTATATGACCAAACTCTAAGACTGACTTCATATTTTAATTATTGAAGGCAGTCCTATTCATTTTTTTTACATCCCAGGTTTTAAAAGTTTTATTTTATCATCCTTTCACAGAGGTCCTCAGTGTCTGAATACAAGTAGTCATCATGGTAAATGTTTCGAGATAAAATGAGCATTAAGATTATACTCCTAGGGAGAAAGAATGTTTGTGATAACTGTACGCCGGAAAATAGACTGGATATGGAGCACCCGATGAATCAGTACAATGAAATTCAACCCCTATGAATATGCAGCTATTGAAATCCTTAGATCTTAGGATCCCTTTACCCTATATCTTCCCCTGAAAGGGCAAGGTTGTTTTGAAACCACAGTGAAATTTTCCAGTACTTTCAGCACTTTCTTTTAACAGTTTCAAAGCAATTTTCTTAGCAGTGTAATGAAATGCTAAAATGCTAAATGCTAAAAATATATTTCCAGCAAGGCAACAAAATTTTGCAAAACCAGTAGACTGGGGAAAGTTGTAAAAGGTATCCTCTCTAAGACTGAGCACTGAAAATCAGGCCAGCAGAGTCACCCTTCTTGCCATCTTTGTTTCTTGAAATGACAACATCCATTCCTGAGGAAGCTAGGCAAACTATGCAAATGATGTAAACTGATTAATTTACTTTATTGACAAGTGACACTAACACCATTTTTAATTTGAATTAACATACTATCATTAAATTGCCACAGTAAAGTGAGACCACTTGAGGTGAGGGCTCCCTTATATATGAATGTGAACTCTTCTTATTTAATTCATGAAGTCCTGTTGTTGTTTAACTGCCTGTAGCACATTGATTATGACAATAGACTTCTACCTGAATGGCCAAGCTTTGTAGCCCAGCTCATCAGTACTGTCAATATTTCATAAAGACAACTGAATTTTCTTGCAGGGGCACCACAAATACAATTTTAATACTTGTTTTGACAACTTGATGTGTGTGTGTGTGTGTGTGAGTGTGTGTGTGGCGGGCGAATTTAGCCCTAGATTCAAATGATCAGTTTGTTATTAAGCAGCTTCAGGAGTTCATAACGAGTTGATCATTTGAAACAGCTGTGTTGGAGCAGGGAGAGATCTAAAACATGCAGGACAAGGGGTCCCTCCAGGAGAGGGTTGAGAAACACTGCCTTATGCATTTGTAAGGTCGTGTTGTTGCATTATATTATTGTCATTGCTATTGTGCTTACAACTCCTTTCATTGTAGAACATCATCAGCTAACAAGCCAACTAACTGCGTGCTTTTGTTAAAGTGACGCTTTGTATATGGTGCCCACTGCCCGTCCCCCCCCCCCCCCACATTGTTCATGCTATTGAAATGTCGGTCTGTACTGGAATTGTAGTCTCATAAACCAGCGTTTTTAAAAACCACGGGCAGAAATCAGCTTTATTAAATTACAGCGGCACTGTATGTAACAATGTCATTGTTCTTGCTGTGTTTTCCCAAATGTTTCGCTAACAAGCGAATTATCTGCATGCTCGTGTTTAAGTGACAGATTACTGACATGTTTTCCCCAATTGTCCAAGCTAATAAAATGTTGGCCATTATTAAAAGTAATCTTGATTGGTAACACATTTTGATTAAAATTAGGTTTTAAAGATTTAAATGTTTCCCCCTTTTCTGTATAAAAACTACTCTGTTCTGTGACATTTACACTGTGAAATGTGTTGAATGGCAAATGTATGATACTGCTGATACAGTACATAATACCACTACTATTAATACACACAAATAACGAGAGTATATGGTATTATGACATTTTGAGAACACAAGGCATTTTTGCCATAGTATTTGTTAAACATGAAACATTGTTAAACAAATATATTGAAACAAAAAAAACTTAAACAGACTCTGTTGTTGTGGGGGGGGGGGGGGGGGGGGGGGGGGGGCACTGGTCCTGGGCCTGTCACCGTTGTTGTTCTTTGGAACATTGCAGTTTGCCTTTTTACATTACATTACATGCATTTAGTAGACGGTCTTATCCAGAGCGACTTCCAGCATAATAGAACATAAGTGTATCCATTCAATTTAAATGCGCAATAGTGTCCAGGCTAACAACACCCCTAGAACAGTCAGTGTGAGCATGACAGTATTCGAGCCCTACCACAAGTTAACTTGTGCAATCTGACAGAAGCCAAGTAGGCTATGCTAAGATACAACAGCCCGTAGAATACTATAATGAACCCACACGAGGCTACCACTGATTGGAATTTCAGCTGCCCCTGCTTTCAGTCAAACCAGAGGTTGCACACACATACACCTAGAACCAGATGGCATGGATTATTTAAAATATGTTCTTTATTGATAATTCATAAGCCAGACCCTCCGTTTGCAAGATACAGGGACGGGATACCCCACTCAGTCTCTTAAGAAAAAGGCTACCACACTTAATAAAACACAGTAAAACCACCGCAAAGTCACAGTCAATATAAGGCACTCCTTCAAATTACAGCCCACCCCACACAACATAACCGCCCAACTAGATGCGCCCCCCACAATAATATCCAACAACAGAGAATAGTCTGGGAAAAAGTTATACCACCCGCACTAACAAGGACAATACAAGACATTCAAAGAGTAGTTAAAAAGGGAACTCCCCTATACACGTCCAGACCCTCCCTCGGATCGTGGCGTTAGTGGACTGCACCTCAGAGACGGGAGCTTTGTCAGGTGTATGAAGAGGGGGAGAGATCGCTCAGCTTGTACCACAGCAAACTGAAGCGGGGCGAGCAATCACTTAGCACTGCGGCGCTCCTATCCCAACCCCACTACCTAAACTACGCTCATATTTGCTGTCCCTACCCTAACTAACTTTCTTCATCGGCGGCGGCTCCAGCGCCACACACTCATCCTGACGCACCTGCCATTCCCTTATCTCTCCTCACTTAAAACCACCTCTCAGGTGCGCCTCATTACTCTGATTGCTCCCCCGCCACTGTTCAGCAGCCCCCATACCACACCCTCAATCAGTCGGCTTATTCACAGTTCATCACAATACGGTCAAAATACATCACAATACATACATGTAAACCTAGGGTTAGGGTTAGGGTTACGGTTAGGTCGTCACGGTGGCAGAACGTGGCTTTAGCTCCCGTAGACTTTCATGCAAAATTCACGACTTTCTCAATGTTATTAAATAACTTTACCATGTTTCTATAATGTCGGTATAATTTTTTTGCATTGTAGCAGTCACATACTACAAAATATATTCCCACCATCATGATCACATGAGTAACTTCAGAGATTTATTCTAACACGGGTTTTCCCCCATAAAGATAGCTGACCGAATGCACGTGTCAGCCAGCACTTTAACAGTCACTGACCGTCTTGGCTCAAGCTAAATTAACTTATTGATTGTCTCTAGCCTTAGATAAAACATAAAACTTGCACATTGGGATTTTGCTTCTTAATAATACTACACCTGACAGCACAACTCTTCGCTATTACTATTAGGCCTACTGGGGATCTGTTGATATGTGGCTAAACTGTTACCTAGCTGCTAACGCTAGGTAACATTACTAGCACATAGAATCATATGGTTTTCCCTGAATCGGACACGTTAACTTTACAATTTTTTTTAAAAAATTGTAGGTGCACAGAATTATTACTGTAGACAGATATTATTTAATACAGGCTACATCTGATAGATCATGTAAAAATTATAAAATGTAAGATTACATGATGATAACACAATAAAAAACTGTCGAGAATGGTCAATTTTCTAATATCTAATTCATTTTTCTGCGATTTATAGATCCTAAGGATTTTCTATGGATTTTATGGATGTTTCCAGAGGGTGATACAGGTGGGGTTGACATGTATGACAATGCTATACGTAAAATGAAAATCAAATTCTAGAAGTAGCAGGTGTTACGGGGTGGGGAGTGAGGTGGAACTCAGATGCAGTCTGAAGAGGTGGGTCTTCAGTCGGAGGATGCATGACCAGTGATTTTGCTATCTTAACCCCCGTGGGGAGTTCATTCCAACAAGTATTTTGCTACCATTATGTTAATTACCCATTGGAGAAGCATGGCCGGATCTAGAGGTGGGCAGGGTGGGCATTGCCCACCCAAATTTTAGCATTGCCCACCCAAATTTGGCTATCATTGGCTAGCTGAGCGATTTCAAACTGTTCCGATTTCTGATTGGTTGGATGGACACTACAAAACTTGGAGACGGAAAAATTAACTGACAGTTCTACAGTGCATGGCTCTTGATTGAAGACTAAATCATAGCAACATTTTTCTCATATATGTAATTTAAAATCGACATTAAAAAAATAATTTATTACATTTATTTTTTGACAGTTATACTATTATTGGTTTTGTGTTGTGCAGTATAAGGGGCGTTTCTGGTGGGGTTTAGGACACTGGCGACACCTAATTTAGGACACCTAAATAATAATAATAATTATTATTATTATTATTAATCATTTTAAATGATTAATCATTTTTATAAATTAATAAAAATTAATCATTTTTAGCCCCCTAACGTTACATTTCGTGAACTTGTCTGTAGAGACAGGACACACAGTTGCAGGTTCAAATGGCTTCATTTAAACAGGTTTATATCACGGCTTGGTTAAATACTTGTTGCTGATTAGCTGGAGGGGTGTGCATTATTCCCTTCCCCATTATTTCACTTCAGGGTGGTTAACAGCCCCTTGGCCCTCACCGTGGGGCCACATCACACCACCCTGTCGTGGTTTATTTCCACAGAACTGCACCGCCAGTCGTGCTTTATTCCTTACTTAGAAAGCGTCTGGTTATAATTCCAAGGTGTGAATAGTGTCAAAGAACATTAGCTGACGTAGTTCGCTAGAGATTATTGCCTAATGTTAGCTTTCTGAGTTAGTCTGCTTTCATAGTTGCCAGCTAAGGAGCTAACTGATGCACTTTATTATTTTAGTTAAAGTAGCCACATGATTCTTATTCTGATAGAACTGGGCTTTATGCTATATTTACAGTACATTTGAACCATTATTATTATACACTACAATAGACCACCCAACCAGTTAGGTTGCTTCTGAGGGTAACATTGTGTACCTAATTGAATTGAGGTTTGCCAAAGTGAAAGGGGTTGAATACTTGTGCAAACAGCATATTCCATTTTTCATTTTCTATAAAAAAAATATTTTGTGGTGTAAAACATGTTATTTAGGTTACTAGTAATTCATTAAATGTATTATTGTTGTAAATTAAAATATCATATATAGAAAAATATTAATGTATTAATTGTTATCCAGTGAAATGAGTGATTTAGCAGGGGAGTTGAACACTTTTGCAAGGCACTGTATGCATGTCACATTCTCATTAGGGGCTGAGCCCCCCTAAAGGTTTGATCCTAGAATCGCCCCT
Source organism: Megalops cyprinoides (assembly GCF_013368585.1). Classification (NCBI taxonomy): domain Eukaryota; kingdom Metazoa; phylum Chordata; class Actinopteri; order Elopiformes; family Megalopidae; genus Megalops; species Megalops cyprinoides. The sequence goes on along the minus strand of NC_050584.1, from coordinate 51,192,566 downwards.
GATTTAGGACAGGCTACTTAGCTAGCTAGCCAGTTCCCCTAGCTAGTTAGCTACTGCTATCTTGAAAGAGTGGTAGCTTTAGGAATCAGAAGCTTTATAAATCTGATTTAAATAATTTCTTACCTGGCTAAATTACATGGAGGACTTCTGATATCCTGCATAGTTACAGTCGAACAGCCAAGCAGCGATTTCTGGTTCCTATTCAACAACTTTCTACTAATGCAGCGGCGGCTGCTCCAGAATCAAAGGCACTGGGTCCGGCTCCTTCGCATGAAGTGCCAAGTTCAAGTAGTGCATTTTCTGTGCACACTCCGCATTGACACATGATGATCATAGTTCATGTATATATAGTTAGTTCATAATTACTTCAGGTAGCCTGGTATTTACAGTTTTTCTCAATTGCTTTGGGTAATGATATTTAATATTTTCAAAACAACAAAGTAATTGAGAAAAACTGTAATAACACATCGATATTCCAACATTTTCTAAATGACTGGCTGTAGCAGATGACCTATCATCAACAAACATTGGGAAACAAGCCATGTTCAAACACCCTCAGTAGGATGCAACATGAAGCGGGATTTGAACCAGAAACCATTCAGTTCCCTATCTGAGATACTGCCACCCCTTATATCTTACATTTCTGTCAAGTTATAGGCTGTTGGTAGCCTATAGGCTGTACTATACATTGCATTTTTTGATATGCTGTAAAAAGAAAATTATGCATTGGTGAATAAAAATTGCCCACCCCAAAACTATGACTGCCCCCCCCAATCTAGAAATCTAGAACCGGGCCTGTGGAGAAGTAGATTACCATTTTACTTCAGACTTAGAAAACTGATTCCTTTCACGGTTGAGGAGACATGACTGTGTGGCACAGGCACCTGGAATCAGGTAATAATAATAATAATAATAATAATAATAATAATAATAATAATAACAATAATAATAATCACCATTCTCATGTAATTTCCAGCCACACCAGTGCGGGGATGTACCGTAATAGTCGACAGTTGTGAAATGACTAAAAGGTACAGTCATCTGTAGATAGTGATTGTGAAGTAACAGCCCAGCTTCACAGTCCAGCTTCAATTTCCTTCCAAAGCTGTACCTTTTCTAATTTAAAAAAATGGGTGATCGGTGGGTAATGCTGATTTACTGTTTAGTGCTTCTATAAAAACTATCTTCCAGCAACGTAGTTTTCCTTCCGAGAGGCAGTAAACAGGATGTTTGCCCGCCTGTAAAGGCGAGTGGGTGTAGAACTCTCGGGTTCTCAGTATTCGACCGTATAAAATGTCTGTTTTACGAACGACCTGGCAGGAATATATAAATATATCACTGTATGGGAACTTCTTTACGAACTAGAACTACCACTGACAAGTTTTAGACCATCGCATGCGTCATTGGATAGCCGCAGATATAGGTTCTCTTGGTGACAGATTTCATGGGATTACTTCACATTTACTCCTGGTGGCAGATTTCCCCATGTTGCTCTGTTTAAAACATGACTGAGGTCATATACCATAGATGTATGTTCAAACAGAAAGAGAGTAAAAGCTTGCATGGGTCATACAGCACCGAAAATACTATTATTTTAGAAAACATCACGTAATGTTAAACACTTCATCATTAGAGGGCTCTGTGAAGGAGCTAAACAAAACCATTGCTCTTGTTAAAATAAATAAACGGAAAAAGTATTCTAGGCTATCAGACAATCGGTGCACTATATCAAAGGTTTGGTGTGGGCGATGTCTAACGACTATGTTTCCACTGTTTTCCCCGGACAAGCGGCCCAGAAATGCATATTTCACATACCACATTAAAGCTACTGGTCAGACAAGTATCAGCGAATTCCCCTCTGCTTTAACACAATACATTTGAACATAAAACATCAGAATATATTGTTATTATGAATAATGTCTTTTGATAATTTTAGTCTAAATCATCATAGCGTATAGGTTAACCTCCTTAGTCTAATATTACAACTGAACAATGGCAACAGTCTATTATCTTTGCGGTTATTTTTGTTGAGTGTAGTGTTGTATGTACATTTATATATGTATCTGTAACACGTTAGAATGAAAGATATGTCAATTTAGACCTCATCATCTACTTTTAATGACGTTTGAAACTGAAAAAAGCACACCTCCGCTCTCTCACGAGGGAAATTACGGTATTAAGTCCACTCCTCCCTCGTACCCACTCGCACTTAAAAACCTACACGACTGTTGATGAAAGAGACACAATGGATGTACACGAAGCTGACGCAGAGAGACAAGGCGGTGGTGCGATACGAATGCAGGGGTACCAGAGCAGGGGACGCAGAAGTCTGGTCGTCCAGCTTTTACTCATAGCCCTGTCCCTCTTAATAAGCTTTCACAATCTGTGGACCGTTCAATCTGTGGTAAGTGTCTAAGCGTTCTAGTTTCTGATTTATGATGATTATACTTATTAATCGGCTTGTGAGAGGATAAAATATCATTACATTCTCTAATTTATTGGTGCACTATGTATGGAAATTAGAGTACAATCTTGGAACAGATTGTAGTTTCTAGTATACAGTATGCAATGATTGCATCTCAGTTTACCTTTGCTGCTCTCCTTAAGGTAGTTTCATCTGTTAATTTCAATGAGTAGGCCTAATACAGTCTTCTCAATACCTTACGATAGCATAATATTTCGTATAAAATGCTAAGCATATCTTACAGCCCCTTCGTATAATATAGTTATAACAACTCCAAATAGATGATAACTTTTTGTGGTGTGGTTTGCACAGCTGGTACACACATAGACTTACGGTCACTGCTGTGGTCTTATTTTTGATTCCACATCCGTTGTGGTAATCGGCAGTCTTATACAAGACCATTTCAATGACGACAGACAAACTACAACAACAGCTGTCCTAAAATTCACAGGATTAAGTGATTTGGCAGAGGGATTCATTGATCTCTAAATTAGCTGGTGACACAATATAGTGGTTATTGTGCATGGGATGAAGGTATCTCTCTCCCTCTGCTGTCCGTGCTGTTCCTAAAGTTAAGATAGGTAACCTGCTCAAAAACATGTGCGCGTTGCTCTGCCGCGGGGAGCAGTTAGCGTTTCATTGAGTGACCCTGAGGTGTCGAATTAAAACAATACGATTGTCCTCCTAGTATCATATCGATAAAGTTGCTCAACATGAAAAAGAAAATGCGATTTAGCCACTCAAATTGTCTTAAAACCAAAAAGCCACCGTAGGCCTATTTGGCTGTAACGTTTAGAGTGAATGTGTTAAAATCAGGTTGCCGTTTTAAGGTAGGCATCTCAAAGTCACAACATGTAAAGTACTTTAAGATTGTATGAGCCAATAACATGATGTGATACCTTTACCATATTACCCCAAACACGTTGTATTATCATTATTTTGTGGTTATGATTGCTACTATTTTGTTATTATCGTGGCAAGTGTGTGCTTATACGCACAATATTATTGTAGGCCAACACCAATTTGAGATTATCCTAGCAAGCACGCCATCGTTGACAATGGTTTTATTATCAAATGATAATCTGTCTGTAACTGTAAATTAGAGACTACACCCAGTAGTCAAAACATTTAGAGAATACGTTTCTAATTTACAGTTTCTAATTTACAGTTACAGACCCATTATCGTAGTCATGATCGTGTTGCTTTCGTACACAGTATGACTTGTGGTACTGTAATCGATGTGATATTTCTTTGTATTTATAGTTTTATTTATTTACATTGTTTCGAAATTACCATTAAAAATGAATAGATTTGTGTATAACAGCAAAAGCAATACATTTTTTGTAATGCAGAAATTAAGTTGTTTTTTTTTTTTCGACGAATGCCGTTGCGCCTGACTTTTCTGTGGTCAAATGTTAAAATTCCAACTGTGTTGGCCTATTCATAAAAGGGGCAAAGTGTTTTTGCTAAAGGAGTATAGTACCTATCTCATATGAGCTCATTAATATCATATGAGCTAATTAATTCTTGTAATACCTTATTGTCTACTCTTAGCATCCTGATGCACTTAATTGTACATCGCGTCTGCTAAATGATATGAAGTAATGTAATGTAATGTAACATGACGCATGTTTGGTGGTGTCATCCAATGAAAATGAATGGATTTTCAAACCAGGTTTTGAAGACTGAAATGTACTTCAAGATAAAAAAAAAAATCAGTTACATATTCGAACCAGCTTTGTTAAAATGAACATCGCTCTTGGAAACTCCATGTTGGATCATTAATATTCAGACAAACAGCTTAGTTCTCCAACTTCTCTAACGCAATCCTGATGCCAGTTTTGCGCCAGTACTGTATAATTACGCACTAGACAGCTGTGTAAGTCGAAATATGGTAGACCTTCAACTGCCAGCACTTTGTAAAACTAAAGTCTCAAGAGGTTTTGACTGTGAAATGCTACAATCACAAATTTCATCACAATAACCTGAGGTCATTTGAAAAAGTAATAACATATTTGTGAGGATCACCACCAATAGGTGGTGCTATGCACTGTATTAACCCACCGTTGATAGGACGCCAGTGAATTGTACCTTTATTTGAATAAAATGGAACAATAAACCCTATAAAATTATTCAAATAATTTATATAAACGTTTTTTCAGCTTCTACTTGAATTTGATAATCCACTTTCTATTTTAATTTGATAATCCAGTTTGCAGACAAAGTTTACAATTGTGCTGCAGTGAAAAGTTAGGGTTGACAGTGGAATATATAGCCTGGTTGACATGCTTGTGCAGTGTTAGTAGAATGAGTGATACATGGACAATCAGTGGATTATTTTTCAGAATAGTGTGGAATTACACAGTTGTGTAATCAATAGGGAAAATGTATATATATATATGTGTGTGTATATATATATATGTGTGTGTGTGTGTCCTCTTATTCCCCCTGTCACTAAACAAAAAACAGCTACAGTGTTTGTGTCCCTACTGAGATAAACTAGATTCAGTCTAAAGAAAGTTTTACTGGCTGAGGACAAGTTTGTCTTTTCACATAGTGAGAGAGTGTGACAAAGGAATTCAGGACAGGACTGTCTATAGATGAGTCAAGCGGGGAACTTTTAATTTCATATCAAGGTGACTTGTCACTCTGGAAATTAAGAATCAGACATTATATACTGACAATATAATATCCTGCACTGCCTATAACCCATTAATAGGTAAAGCACCCTGCTCAAGGATGTAACAGCTCTGTCCCATTAAAGTGTCAAACCCACAATGCTTAGATTATAAGCCCAAAGATCAAGGAATTAAAGCACATCAGGGTATATTTTTCTTGTGCCTCTTGTCTATGACAAAGCAAGGAGAAGACAGACTGTCTCACATCTCTGTCTCACACAGTCTTCATAAATAAAACCATTTTTGCCCCCTAGAACCAGAAGCAATTGCCAATATCATTGTTACTGAAGGGACATTCCTTAAGACAAGAATGGCTATAGCGTCTGGACACACTGGCTCTGAATAGCAGTTTTTCCTTGTGAAAATCACCCTCCTGTCGGTTAGAGTAATCTGGCAGTTACTGATGTGCCTTTTATTTGTTCATTGTCTTACTGTGACTCAATTTTGTTTTGCAGGCATGGAGGGTTGATGAGGTGAGTGCTGATGTTTTTTCTCCATCTGCATTATGTCAAAATCAGTGTCCTCTGCAGCACTGTCTCCCTTTCAAAACAGACAAATGAGTTTATGAATGTATTGTTCAAGAAAACTACTTGTTACCTTTCCCCAGACAATGACACCTTTGCCTCATATGCCCCCTAAATAGATCAGTTACTTGGGGAAGAATTGTGGTTTCAGTTTGCCTACAGTTAAATGTTAACTTTTAAGTCACGTATTATTTAAACCAAGGGAAAGCAAGCCTACTGCAGGTGAAACTCGGGCCATATGTACTGCATTCAGTCAGACGCATAAAATAAACGGGCAGCGCATATTAAAAAACACAGATGAAGACATGAAAATGACTCGCTTCAAATGTGCGCCATTGGAACATGCAGGCGGCGGTCTACTCGAGGAAATACCTTTGCTGTTTCTTCAATAGATTAACTGGGGCATACAGAAAACATTGCTGTTTTGCTGGATTGGAAAAGTGAATCCCAACGCCGTACCTGAAGGATCAAGCTATTTGATTATTCGGACAATTTTTGGTTTCCTAAAACGTATTTAACTGCTGCAAATCACCTTGTCATTACACTTGCATTGCATTGTGCCATTATTAGAATGTCCAGGGTAAATCTGAAGAAGCTCCAAAGAGGATTCATTGAATTCATTGAATATTTACCATTTATAACAAGGAGTTATCTGTCACGTGTTAGTACAAAATGCGTAAACCGATGATTTCTAAGGACAAAACTATAAAAAGGCGGAAGTCGGACACACAACAGACTTACAAAACTTTTTCACTTCTTTACAACGCCAAAGTGGTCGGAAATTTTCAACCCAAATAAGAGCCTTGCGCACAAGATTAACTAACTGCAAGGGAATCGTTCTTGAAATCAATTTATCAAATTCGCTTCCAATTTTAGCTCTTTCTGCCTAAATACACGCATGTATATGAATATGAATGATTGCATGTCAAGAGTAGAGGCACACGATGTTGCTGTCAACGACAAACATTTTTAAAATATAATTCGTAACGACTTGTTAATGAACGCCACGCACAAACTACATGCCATTCATTATACGGACTTTCTCCTTTAGTAAATGTGGTCTACAGTTCAACCCAATTCGTTACACTAACAGAAGGCTACATCAAACCAGTCAACCGTAGCATCAAAGGGATCATTTAGCTGGTGACCCTGATGAAAAATGAGACGAAGAAGAAATGATGTCCTAAGAAAACAGTGTCCTCTGATCGGTAACCACACGATGTTTTACCCCAACTGTATATATTAATATTTTCAAACTGACTGTTTATTTGGTCGGAGAATTTTCATCAGCAGGGTTATTTGTAAGGGAAAAAAACACCTAAAAACGTGCTTTTAAATTGAGGAGATGCTGGCACCTGATTGGATCTGGCTGTTCCAGTTCTCCAAAGTGGTGCCCTGTTTTACAATTCTGAGCATTCAGGAATCTGTGGATTCTGGACATGTGATTGTATATATTGTCCATTGAATGAAATAGATTAGTCATTCAGATAACCATGGTAGTTTGGCCCTAATCCACTGATTAACTCATAAAATATTATAATATTATAAAGTATATTTATAGGTTCAACTTTGTATCACTTATTTTTTTAACATTACCAAGGAAGAGTGTGACTCCCCATTCTGTTTAGTATTGACGTTTTAAATGTATTAGTTGTCACAGGCGGAGAGATACTGGTGTCAAGTAGGAATGTAGCCAGTGCCCAGAGAGACAGTTTGGAGTAATAATTTCAACTAAAAAATTTGCCTTACAATGTTCTGTAGCATTAGAATATGTATCTTGGTGGTATAAAAATTCTTGTACATTATTGTAATGTTTTATTATTCTGTTTATTTTGTCTTGTCAGGTAAAAGATACTGGTATATACCTGGAAATGATGGGAGGTAAGTTATTATATGGATTGGGTTTGTGCATCCCTGTACCCACTGATGAAAATCTATTTATGTATGAGATATATGTTTAAATGTATGGATTCAATGTACATATGCATGTTGCTAAGTTTATTCTGCTTTTGAGCCTTCATTATGAATGATTCCATGTCTTTGACCTTCACATTCTCTGACGCTTACTTCAAGCAGCTTTGAATTTTGTCTGCACCGCCACCTGACGTCAAAGCTCACTATCTTGCCTCCCGTCCATCTTGCCCCCCTCCTTTGTCTCTCCAGAGGTGAGGTACAGTGAGAATAAGCTGAACCTGACAGCATACTGGAAGCAAAGGATGGATCTGAGAGGGAACAGCACCATCACCTTCGAATGCAGTGGGCCCTACCTCGTCCACTTCTCTGCGTGCTTGGTGGAGGATGGTGAAAGCCAGGCGGGGAATGGTACCCTCATCCTGCAGCAGAATGGCATTGACCGGATGGCCTTTTCCCTCAGCTCCCAGAATGAATGTGACCAGAGGACATTACACAAGGACCAGAGGATACTCCCTTTCACCAAGGATGACAGCATCTCACTCAGGTTCGCCGGTCAGAACCTGAAGCTCACCCAGCTCCACGTGGGCTTCCACTACATGCTTGGGAAGCAGTGCTTCACTATCTGACTGGGACACATCTGATTCACTCAAGAAGCTCCATGTTCACCAACAGACCAGCCCAAACTCATAAAGTACTGCTGAACTGTCTCCAGAGATCTCGGGCAGGCTCCTGGAACTGACATTGTCTGGTGCCAACTCTCTAGTAGTTTTAATATATTTTATTGTTATTATTTTAATTATTATTACAATGTTATTGCACTCCTTTGTGGATGTATTTAAGTTCGATGGTATGTCCTTATGTGTGTGCACATGTGTTGATGTGTGTGTGTGTGTGTGTGTGTGTGTGTGTGTGTGTGTGTGTGTGTGTGTATTGTGTGGGGTAGGTAATCAGAAGCATGACACTTGGACAAACTTGGCGCAGTACGTCTTGGTTTCCCTGCAAATGCAGCGTTGTGCATTTGTTATGGTGATATCATACATTTTGCAACCCCTGCAATATCTTTCCAGACGAAAGCTAATTTGTGGCCCTTCCTTCAGGGACCTCATGCACTTTAGTGACAGGGAGAAGTCTGGAGAATGAAGCTCTATGGGGAATGAAAGACAGCAGAGCCAGAGGCTACACTGGTCAGTGTGTTCCTCTTCACGGCTTGTTTTATATTACCTTAACCCACTCACACACATACCACACACGCATGCATATATATATGTGACGCACGCCCATACGTGCAGGCAAACATGCATACGTGCGCGCACACACACACACACACACTCACACATACAAGCGCAGCTACACACACACACACACACACACACACACACACACACAGTCTGGATCACTTTGACATTCCTGAAGTGGAACAGGACTGTTCTGCTGCTGTTTTGAAGTGCAGTTTGGGACTGGGGCCAGCAGCGACGAAGAAGCTGGAGTTGAATGGGACCTCCTCCCCACCCTGGATGGACCTGTAGGAGATGCTGTGCAAAATAAAGTCCTCATCCATCCTTTACGTCATTGTATGTGGGGTGCTGCTGAGGATAAGAATTGTGCCTACCCTGTTGGTACTTACACAGGCTCTTTTATGAGAGAGTCTCACCTCTCTACACCTACAGCATCTGGGGTGCCTCAAGATTACATCTTACTTTATGGATAATGGTCCTAAAAATGACTGAGGACTTCATGTGTAAACGTCATCCACACACCAGCTCCAAATACAGAGAGAAGTCTCTCTTTGAGACTCTCACTCATTTTTTTAAACTATGTAATTTTGACACAATGTCTGTAAATTTGTGAGATGCACAATGACCCTGAATGTGTTAGTGTTTTTCTCTTAAGCCCATATATATATACATATGTGGATATAAGTATGCTTTAAAGCAGCATTCTATGTTATTTTTGATAAAAAATAAGATTGTATGTCATGTCAATAAATACTGGAAAATAAATTTCATGTTGTCTTCATTTTTTTTGTCCTTATGCATATCTTACTTCATAGAGGTGTGAGGATAATCAGGTTGCACAGTCTGGTTGCACATTTTTATCTCTTGTAAAACTACAACCCTTATACTAACAGTAGCTTATGTAGTGATGTAAGGTTTTGCTGTTTTCTCTTTCTCTCCCTCATATACACACAGATATGTGTTGAGAATGAGAGAGGGAGACCATGAAAGGCTGTTACTGCACAAAGTGAAAGGGTGTGAAGGTATCTCTGATTTGTTTCTGATATCTGATATCAAGAATGCTGTACATTTGTTACATGTTGTAGTGTGTAATAAAGTGATGTCATAACATGCATATTAAAAGAAACCATCCCAAAAGTGTAACACATTACTAACCCATCCCCTTAAGGATCAGCAAACCCTGTTTTTATTTAAATGAGCCATATGTCTCTGGAGTGTTATGTGGTGCAAAACAGGCCTTTCTCCAACTATAAATGTGAAGGGTAACATTCAACCGTCCTCCAACAATTGAACGTTTAATTGCTAGTGTGCGTTAATTGTTAAAGGTTAAAGGGAATGCCTCTTTGTCTTTGCAAATTTACATCTACCAACATCTGATCTACCTCAGTCTTGCATTTCATTCTGATTAATTGTAATTGTAATTGTCTTTGTGCAAGTATTTGATTGTCTGCACGAACCACCCATTGGCCTCACCTGCCCCCTGCCCTAATCAGGGTCATCATGAACAGTTGTGTGGCTGGAGAGAAGGCTAAGCTTTGTTTGAGTAGTTTGGTTTGCTTGGTTGTATTTTTATGAGAAGTGTTGGCCAGCTACTCCTCAATCATCAGTTGAAAACTGTCACATGTCAATGCTAAAGCATGATATACAATATTTCCAGAGACTGAATAAAAGAGGCCAGACAAGTGGCAATGCTGCAGGGGTACTGTGAATTCAACCCTGGCCTAGAGATGCCCTCTTAAGGTAAGCATGGTGAACTGTTATCCTGAGCATACAAACCACAACATATAGCAATCCCCCTACTGACTAAGGTCACATGCTGGCTTAATTTTGTCCACACTGCAGTTATTCCATTCCCCTCACTTTGCTCGCTTGAGATCTCTTTTCCAGTATCCTTGGAGAACCCCTCTTTCCTCTCTGCCTGCTGAGAACAGAACGAGGAACTAACTCCTGCCCGTTACACACACACGCACACACACACACGCGCACACACACACACACACACACGCACACACACACACACACACGCACATATACGCACCAGTCCTGACATCAGTCACTCCACTGGGGTGGAATTGGCCTCAAAATGAATTTAGTATCTAAAGTCCAGTACGTTAAATTCTCACCAGATTTAAAAGCAGGGAAGTTAAAAAGTAGGAATAGAGCAACAGTTTTAGCTCTTCCTTCTGTTACTAGATGCAGACAAAACCTAGGACTGTGTTTAATGTGACTACTATTTACATACTCTTCACAGATTTGGATTTGGTACAAGGCTTCTGCCCTGATAATTATGCTCTTGTGTAAGCTCTTCCATCCTAAACAGAATGTGTGTGGGTTAGTCAGAGAAGCCCACAAACCAAAAGTATCTCACGATATGCTGATGTTACACTTAATATTTCAGATGCTATTACCACATGCAGATAATATTTTTCAATTCAATTTCTTTTCTTCTTCAATTTAGTCATTTCTATAACAATGAAATTTAATTAAAATGTAAAGTATTCCCTATACATGCACCAGCTAGGACAATTCCTCCTTTATTTTTAAAATTTCAGCTGGCCTCCACTAAATTAAAAAAACTTCAGTATAACAATACAAAAATAAAGTTCTTTTTAAAACTGAACTAAGCAGGACCTTGCTCAGTGCTATATACTTCTATTGTTTCTTACTGGCATAACTCATATGATAACAAAGAACACACCACTAAGAATTAAACCTTTATTTCAAGGGATTCGATTTTCATCCCAGAATCTTTTTTTTTTCTTTTTTTAATGTACATGATCCGGTCTTCTCTTTGTTTGGAATAAGAAATACCCAAGTTTCGCAACCTTTTTCTGCCAAGACCAAAGAAGTCTTCATTGTTTACTTCTCAGTTCTGCTAATATGCACATCATTGTCCATTTACTTTTATGATGTTATTACCTGTGAGAAATTTGTGCCTTTGTGATTTTGCAAAGATGTATTTACACTGTCTGTATGGTGTGAAATGCTGTCAAGTGAATTTCCCCATGTGAGGATAATACAACACAAACAAAACATAAAACCCCTGCAAAACAAAACAAAGCCCAAAAACGTGACATTCTAAAGACCTGCAAAACACATCAATCGTTTCACCCACCTACCCAATACTTTCATCTTCCAGTGACGCACTTCTTGCATTATTTGTGTATGTATCCCTTTTTGCAATTTTTCACAGTCCCACACAAAACACCTAGTCTATTTGCAGCTCAAAGGAAGATAATAATCTTTGAGTGACATGAGGCATGCACAAGACTCAAAGGTTAAGAGAAGGACATGTTTGATCACCTTTTGATCACCTTTTGACTGCCTCACAGATTTTTCCCTATACAACAGACAGTATGTACAAAATATGCATATCATTAGAAGTGTACAGAGGGGAATACCTGGTAACAAAACTGGTTTGTCCTCATGTGGGAATATTTCTTTTTTCCCATCTGTTGAGTGACAATGCAGCAATAGGATCCTAGTCTTAAACATCTGCAAGGGTTTCTGTTTTCCTTAATTATCTCCGCTGCATGCACATTCAGTTTCGCTCTCCACCCTATAACTGCTCTCATCAATTATGTAAAATTGTTTTCCATCGTATAAAAATGTAAACTGTGTTACTATGGAGACAGGATCTTTGTGCTCCTGAGTTCACAGAAAGGCACACATGAAAAGTGCTGCTACAATTTGCAGTCTGCAAGAGAAACGCTGGAGTTGAAAATTAGCTGAAACAGATGGGAGAAGAATATTTTCGGTCATGCTGTTGTCAGTCATTGGGGATCTGCAGAGGTCTGTTACCTTCCTCATCACTGAAGGGAATTAGTGATGTCATTCCTTCTTGTCTTCTGGCAAAGTGGGCTTCTGGGAAGGTTCCTCTTTGTATCACTGAAAACAACTGACACTGAGTCATTATGGGGAACATGTGTTTATCTTCCATGTTTCAGTTATGGGAAATCTCACAATGATTCATGAATTAAGACTCCTAAAAAACAAAATAAAAATGAGAAGGTTGTCCCAATTTTGGGAAAATCAAAGGGACAGAACTATGTTTGGGGTAGGTGGTGGTAGTGGTGATGGTGATTTGGAATAAATTTTATTCCAGAAAGGGGTCATATTTATTTACAGCCCATGAATTTACTATTTTATAAATGCTCCTCTGTCATGGATTATAATGACCAGATATAGAGGATGTAGAGTCTTATGAGGTTCTGCCTCTCAGGTTTTTTTGTGCATTCCTATTGGCAGAATTGCTCTGCATTCTTCAGAGTTTTTGGTTTTCATTTGTGAACTGCCACCTTGAGTTTGAATTGCAAGTGTTTGATTGGACTGAGGTTTTGTGAATGATATGATCGGTTGAGTTTGTTGACCATTTATTTTGTGCTCAGTTAACCATTTCTTTGTAGATTTGGATGAATCAAGACATACACAGGCCTCATTTTCTGAATAAAAAGGAACATTTGGAATTGCCATAGATGCAATATGATTCCAGTGAATATCCAGACATTCCTCATGTTTCACATACCTGTATGTGATATTTGGAAACTTCATTCAATACCTAACCATCTAAAAATAAAATGCAACACGTCAACACAAGCATATGTCAGTTGTGCAATGGCACATGTTAAACATTGCAGAACACTTGAAAGTACTACTGAAAGCTGATGAACACTGTTGGATAATCATTCATATTCAACTTTCAATAGCACTTTAAAGCTAATTATCTAAATGCTGAAATCATGAAATGAATATGTTTAAATATATACATGCAAAAGGCCTTGGTAAGTGTTATTATGAACAAGAAATGTTAATATTTATTTATGTATTTATTTCCTGATCATTTTAAATTATTTACACATTATTTACAGCACTCTGTCAAGCACAAACAATAGACAGGATAAAGAAAGCTACCAGCTGACATAGTGTGCTCTCCGAACAGTGGACTTCTCGAAATACGTATGTTGGACAAGAATACCTCATTCGTGTGGTATGTGGAGTTGTTTTGCTATATTTTCCACAATTGGCATCTCTGTATTAAAATAATTTCTTTGCAGGGTTTGGTTGTATTCTACAACACGGAATCACAAACTGTCGGAGTCATAATGGTATTTCCAATAGTGTACGCTTCTTAGAGAACACCTCTTATTGCTTCTACGTATGGAGGATACCCACTGCAGAAGACACACCAGTATGTTTGCAATCCAAGTTTAACTTCTTTTAGCTAACTGCTATCTCCATATAATGTCACATGCATCGGTATGAGACGTTCGTTTCCCAGGTGTGTGCAGTTTACCGTCATTCATACTGTTTAATACCGTCCTGTATACTTTATAACATAGCAGTCATGTTTTTACATAATTTTGCTATCACAAGATTGCTTAACATTGCATACAGAGCAGACACAGTAAAAGATAAATGGATAAAAACCTGGTGCGTTCATTTATGTTGTTACGCTTTATTTCTTTATTGTTCTCGCGTTGGGACATTAACGTCTGGATTTCCTGGATCAACAGAAACCCATTCAAAGGACAAAGGTATGTACTACAAAACTTGTTCCTCATAGACGTGCTGGACGCCTGCCAAATCTGACTGTATCAAAGTAGTTAAACACCATTTAGTGGCGGAGGGGAATTTCCAGCCTCTCGCTGGTGACGCAACACGGCGTTCACAAAAGGTGAAAAAAACTACAACATACAGCACTGAATACTGTCTGGCAGCATTGCCACTGTAGTCGGCTGCAGGAAGTGTGATCCATGATGTTATTTTCTTTTTACATATATTTGCTCTGAACCGTTCTTCTAATGACTTTGATTTGAAGGCACTAATGCTGTGCATTGAGTTGTTTGAAGTTGCTGCCATAGAAAGGGTGTTGAATGACACAGGCATGCAAATGCTTAAGCTTTACTGAGAGTACATTATTGCATCTGATTTTATTATTCATTGTACCCTAATACAGTGGCTTTTCTGACAGAAGGTCATGCCCATTCTTCAGTACACATGAATTTTCATACAGTCAAAGCATAAAGCAACTGATGTGGTCAGAGTGGTAGGGGAGCGCGGGACACAACCTAACACATTTTGGTTTTTGCAAACTAATTTTAAAAATATTTAAGTTGGAAAAATCATGTTTTATACAAGCAACATATACATCTCTGCTACAAACGAACACTTGAACTTTGTTTCTAACACCTACCGTTCATGTACAATTCCACCGAAAATAACGGGAAGTGCGATATTACAACTTACCCCATGGGAGGGGTTAATTGTAACAGACAGAGGGTTAGTTGTAACACTTGCCAGAAAAGTCTGATAAATTGGTGAAAACAAAGTTAATTCAATATAATTCTATACTGTACGAAACAAATATATTTTCTATCCATACTGCATTATATGTTATCTATCTATATGACAGACAGACAGATCAATCACACACACATCAAATTATATATGAATACTGACATGAGACTCCCTTATCTGTTTTTCTTATTCAATATCTCATTGTGTGATAAAATGTTACATGAAATTAGTTGTTTTTATTTTATAGGAGAGATAAATAACCTCTTGTCATTATTTATGAAAAGTGTCATAAACAGGGAAAAGAAAGGGGGAGATTGGGTGGAGAAGGGATGCCACAAACAGCTGACACAGAAAGTGAATGGGACTGGTTTGTCTAGGGCTGGTGGATTGTGTAGGAATTGTCTGAAAATTCTCTTCCTGAACCTTCATCTGGAATTTTGATACACAGATTAAAACTAATGGCAAGCTTCTGACCTCACTGTCTATTAGAGGCATGAGAAGCATTTTGACTCAGTAAAGTTTTAATTTGCAATGCTGCTTGACTGCTATTCCTTCCAATCTGCATTTGACTTCATCAACAGATCCTAATTTTAAGTTTTAAAGCCATACTATTGCATGCAAATTACAGAGGGATAACACATTTTAAAATAACATAGAAATAGATAATATTTTTGATAGTACTGTCACTGTGGTCAGCTTACATGGCTTTCTCTGTGCTGTAACAAACATACTGTTAATGAATGGATATATTGCTGGCAAGATTCTTTCATCCTCACTGGATTGGCTGATTTCCCACTGTGACACATGACTAATGTCTCAGTCACAACTAATCTTACATGCAAATAACAGGGTTCTGCAAAAATAAGGTGTAGTAAGCAACCAGGTCCATTGTGAAACACAAGCCAAGGAGAGAGAGTGCATTTAGCGATGAAAGTGGAGAAAGGCCCCTTTATCAGAGCTGTTGAGAGTGAGGAGATAACTTGAGTTTTACAGTTCTGGGCAGGGGCCAAGGGAAAACACCACAAACTGGTGATGCAAGACAGCTGCCAGAGGAAAAAAAAAAAAAAAAAAAAAAAACAGAAGCAATAAAAAAAGGGTTTCACTGTGATGCAAGACAGTGAGCAGAAATCCCTACAGGTCTGCCTCCTCCCCACGTATGAGGCCACATGGAAGTCCCACAGTGGCAACCCCCATTCTCTAATATTATGATTGCATACAGGAGCACATGATCTGGCACAGAAAGGTTTGTTGTCCATGCCCACGCCCTGTGTGTAGGAGGTATTGGTATCAGGCAGGCAGCTGCTAAATATGGATGAAAACAACAGAGAAAATCACAAGTTTAACAATCAGCGCAGGCAATAGGCATGCTGACTGCACAGAAAGAAAATCGAAATGCCTGCAGAACGCAGCTGTAGTGCTGAGAATGCCTGATCCTGTCCACAGAGGTTACACAACCTCAATGGTCACATGTTCACAGCAGAGTCCCACACACAAAGGTAAATCACGTCATCCTGCCCCTCTCAATGTATATACAGTGCATTCCGCTTATAGTCTAAGCATCACATCTTCCCAAGAGGATTTGATTCTTATAAGCAGCTGGCTCTTAAAAGCAGGGTTCCAAATTAAGTGGTAGAATGAATGTCAATGATGGAAACATTCACAAATATAAGAAGCAGGAGGATCATGTAGCAATTTAAGGACTGATTCATGCAGACACAGACATGCACTACCCCCTGCCACCTGAAAACCCTTCATGCATATTGTGTTTTCCCAAGGCAGCATATGGCTGCATGTACCAGCCGCCAATACGATTAGTTCTGACCCATTGTTCAACTCATGGCCAATTTAATGTACATTCATTTTCATGATTGGGAGTTGCACTATCCAGTTAAGAATGGGATTATAAAGTTGCTGGAAGCAGTTACAACAAGAATTTTGCATATGGGATCCATAAGGGATTTTGAATGCCACAATTTTTTCAGATGAAATAAATTGTGACCTCGCAAGGAGGACGGGGGGGAGGATAAAATGTTGGGTTTTTGCAATGGGTGGACATAATATTATAAACATGGGCTGCCATTGCAGAGCAATGAGGGTCGATACTGGTCTATTTGAGAGGGAAAACAGTTTGCCTTTGTTTTCAGTTTACCATTTTTTCCATATTATTTGGTTGCCAAGATGGTCAACAAGGTAACTTGAAATTGTTGTTGTAACCTCTTGACTGGTGTAATGTGGGTGCCCCAGGCAAAGGTTAGTAAGTTAGATCGAGCTTAAGCAGTGGTTTTCATGCAGAAATTCAGCTGGCTTTATCTTGTCATCAAGTCAGTGCATGTCATAAACACAAGATATCACATGCAAAAAGATGAGTATTTCAAAAGTCATGCAAAAACCACACAGGCTGGTGAGCAGAAGGCAGTAATATATTTAACAGAGCCTAACAGAGCAAAAGTAATCAACCAGAACCGTCTATGAGTAGAAATGAATCTGAAGAGTTCATCTCCACAGTACCCCTGTCTGACTTTGAGAAATTATATTGTAACATTATGCTGTCCAGTTAAATGCTCAAACTAGGGTTCAGAGGCTTGTTGGGGGGCTTTGGCCTGTTGTTTTGGATTAGTTGTGCTGTAATCATTACCAGTACCACTAATAACAAATATGTTGTTTCCTATATTCTTGACCATCTAACCATCTGGCATCAAAATGGCTTACTTGGCCCAAATTGATTTGCAAATACATATGCAACCAATAAACATTTTTCCCAAAAATATGTTGGGTGATAAAGTGGGCAAGGGATTTGAATATTACTTTATATACACTAACTGTTGGACTTTACATGGCTTCATCCTATCCTGTTCCCTTACCAACTTTGTAGTTTGTTTTTCACTTGCTTTCTGTTGTGATTATTAGGCAATCGGTAAAAATGATCATGTCATTAGCATTGCTGTGTGTTTTCATTTCCATCGAAACTATCATTTCTGGGTTGGGGAGTGGGGGGAGGTTTATGCTACCTTCCGCCACTTTAAGATTTTAAAACCTGTGATCTGACTTGACATGAACTAACATATCGGTACCAATACCTGCTGGATAGTCAAGCCTAGTAAATTCTGAAGCTCTTTCTGCAGGAGTTATGAATGGAACAACTTATCTCTATAGCAAGTATGCAATTAAAAAAGGCTCATTTATACATTGCAGCAGAAACCAAGCCACCAACGGGAACAGTTATCTGCTCACTGACTGCCCACAGCCTCACTGATGGGCAAGCATCAGTGAGGTATGTGTCTCTCAAGTATCCAGTTATTGGTCTGATTAATCAAAATGTCTCATGTGGGCAACCACGTATGATACCATGACATTTAAAAACGAGGGTAAAAGAGTGTGGGACAGAGGGATAGGAAGTGGAAAGTCTTTCTGCTTATGTGTATGTATGCGGGGGTCTTTGCTTTTCTGGTGACTTGTGGAAATTACATTGCCGTCAATGAGAACATCTGACACTCATGGGCAGTCATGAGGTTCTGGCATTTCTCTATCAACTGCATTAACCTAAAACTACAGCTGGTTAAAGCAGCGTCTTTCCTCTCTTCCTTTCACTTTCCATTCAGTCTCCTTCCCCCTGCTGGATGGCGTCCAATAAAAACTCAGCTGCGAGTTTCAGAGTTATCAGGATTAGATAGCTTGATGTGTAGGCAGGCAGAATATATAAATGGCAGTGGCGGCAGCAGAGGAGGCAGCTGTTGCACAGGAGCAGTTCAGACAGAGCAGGATGGAGACACATGTGTTCATTGCTAACCCAGAGGGCACCATTAATGCCTCAGACTCCTTCAGTTCCAGATGTCCTCAGCAGCCCCGTGTGAAGTGCTGTATCCTAGTGGCTTTGCTGGTGCTAGTTTCAGCGGGGATCTCAACTGGATTAACCTTCTACATGCAGGTAATGGGCAGCAGCATTGCAGGAGAATAGTGACAGTCGTCTTAGGGTATACTCAGTATGCTCTTACAGTTGCAAAGGTGGTCTTCACATAGTTTTTAAAAAACGTTTTTTCCATTTGTCTTATGGCTAAATTACCTTGTTTGAGAAAAATGGGAGCCACAGAACACATGTTGCTTTTAATTAGAAAATTGCTATTTTCATTCACTCATATATTTTATGTTTTTATACATATTGCATTTATACAATTTGCACCTTCATGTCTAAAACTTCATATTTTCTATGGTAGTAATGCTATGATTTAGACCACCATCAAAGATCTTCTAATATATGGCTAAGGGAAACCAACCTATGAAAAATGTCATGACACAATAGGCTTCTCAAAACCACATGGTACTGTTCTTTACTCCTTTCTCACAATTTTGTATCTTATGTGAATTATATATTGCCTCCTTCTCTATTTGTCAAATATAGAGAAGGGACAGGATGGAAATTACAACATTTTTTTCCATTGTAGGTTTCACATTGTGTGAATGGAAAATCGAAGTGGTCCAACATTTCCATTAATGGTGAGTGTCACTCTTATGTCTGTTCCCAGTGCCAGAATTCAGAGGGGATTAGATAGGTGATATAGATCAGTTTGACCAGACTGTAGTGTAATGAGATTCCTTTCAGCCATTTCAATTCATTTTCTGTATGTTATTTAATAAAATGAGCAATAGAAAGTAGAAGGCAAGGAACAGGTGCAGTGGAACAGGTAAATGGAACTAAGAAAAAGACAGAAGTGTAGCATAGTGGTAAGGAGCAGGGCTTATAGCTAAAAGGTTGCTGGTTTGATTCCTCACTAGGGCACTGCTGCTGTACCCTTGGCCAAGGTACTAAACCCACAATTGCCTCAGTAAATATCCAGCTACAGTACCAGTCAAAAGTATGGACACACTTTTCTTTCTTTCTTTATTTATTTTTTTTGCTATTTTCCACATTTTGGAACAATAGTACAGACATCAAAACTATGATATAATACAAATGAAATTATGCAGTGACCAAAAATTGTTATAAACAAATGAAAACAAACTTATATTTTAGATTCTTCAAAATGGCCAGAAATGTTTTTAAAATAAAAAAAAAAAATGGAAAAATTCATACATAGGAATCAACTTCAATATTTATGGTTGTCTATGGAATTTTCAAGCATTTAAGCACAAATCTTTAGATCTAAATGTCGTTGAATGTTTTTATCTTAATTGGGTATGTCCAAACTTTTGACTGGTACTGTATATAAATGGATAAAATTGTAACCTACTGTATGTAAGAGCATCTGCTAAATGTAATAAGAAGCAGCATAACAGGACTTATTCTGTGCTGTTGTTTTTTCAGGGTCAACGGACACTGACAGTAATGAATATGTGGTTTTCACTGTACCAAAAACTGGTGATTATTTCATCCACGGCCAAGTGTGGGTGAAAGAAACAAACGAGGATTTCAGAGTCTCTCTCGATTATAAATCCAAAAAGACGCTATGCATTGCTGCAAAGACTAAAAGCCCTGGGTGCTTAGAAGACTGCGAAATTATTTTTGCCCTAGAAGAGAAGATGAGGATAAATGCAAAGGTTTCCATCAGATTTGAGAAGTGTAAACCTGACCAAGTAAGATCAAATTTTACAATCTATGAAGTGTAAAGGGACTCTTGTTTTTTTGACTAAAATTTGATGATGGAGGGCAGGTGTGATATCTCTGTGGCTGGGGCCAAGGCCCCGCTCTGTATCTTTCAGCGTTTCAGAGGATTTCAGAGGGGCTGTGCGGACTACATCCTGCTAGCACACCCTTGCACAGTAACATACTTTGCACTGCACAGTACACCTGTGTAACCTGTAAACCCATGGCGCACAGCTCTGTGGGTTCTCTGAGGCCCTAAGTGAATGCGGAAACACTATGCCTTTTTTGTGCACCTCTTGACTGTGTCTGAGTGACACAGAAATGTTTTTATGGTTCATTTGGAAAATGGAGATTGTGAGCAGGGGTTACCTTATATGATGAATTTCATGTCAAACTAAAACCTGAGAATAATGCACAAGGGTTTAGAAAAATAAATATGAGAAATAAATATGGCACTTGATGTTCTATATTTGTTATGTACAGCCACATTTATCATAAGTGAATGAGGGGTTGTCCACACGGACAGTATGATTATCAAATTATTGCCTGGAAGACCTGACTGAGGAACATACAGATGTTATATAATTTTGCAGAATGTAATTTTTTATTATGTATTTTTGCTTCTGAAATGTGTAATTTTATTGAAAATTGTGATTTTTTTTTTAATGAAATTGTATTTCTGTACAACTAACTGACTACTTTTCTCTTACTTAACGTGAATAACTTGAAAAGAGATACGAATTCCTTCTTGAGGTGTTTTGTTCAATGTAGGTCTGGTCCCATATGTGTATATATTGAAATAAATAATAAATAGAACCAAACTGTGACAGTGAAAGCTTCCATCTGAAGTCATATCAACCTAAAAAACTTCCTGTGAAACCAGCTCATTCTATATTATGTCCACCAGTAATGTTGACAGAAGTCTAAAAAGTAAACACTTTTTCCCCAGCCTCTCATGAGATGGTAACCAACCTGCAACCAGTAGGACTGACTAACTTAAATAAAAAATAGCTTGTGGTAACTGGCTAGAAACTAGCTTGTCAGTTGAATGGAAAAAAAATTTGGGCTTACAAAAACTACAAAAATGAAAAATCTTGCAGCATCTTTTGGTGTGTGATATTATATAGTTAGCAGTTCTCCACTTCCTTTGTTATGAAATTTTTATTCACTTGTAGTTAGTGAGCACACCCAAAGTGAGCACAGGAAAAACACCTGTGGAGGATCTCGAGTATCTCAATTGGTAAAGACTCTCTTCTGAGGGCAGGATGACCCCTTCAGCCCAAGACACTGCATATATGGGAATACTGTTAAATTACAATGAGTGTTAGTTTAACCTTGTAGAATGCCAGAGGTTTAGTTTCGATAGGGTTGAGTAGATTAATTCAACCAGGATCTCCTCGCTGCACTGCGCATCAGCACCTTCTACAGACTTATCAGATGAATATGAGTTGAGTAGGTGACATTGGTGGGAAATGGGCCTAGCCTCCTGCGACACATTGTGGGCCTTGCAAAAATAGCTTCTTGGGTGCATGTGAGTTTATTAGAGGATCCGTTGTGCTTTGGTGCTTCTGTGCAAGTGTGGGGGCTGTGGCAGTGAGGGAGCCTAATGTATAATTGCCCATTCCAAAGACCTGGTTAAAAAGGAAGAAATAACCCAGTGCAAATAAAAAAATGAAACTTGGCCTTTCTTCTGTTACAGAGTGAGTAATTTCACCACCACACTGAACATGTTCAAACTTTACTTTCCTAATAATTTTTCATTTTGTGAGATCCTTTAATTTAGTGCAAAAGGCACTTCTGCACTGCACTTCAGCACTAATTGTGGTGTAACCATGCCCTGGCCACGATGAGTACTAGGTGGCAACCTGTTCCTGAAATGAACTGCTTTTACCCCCCTCCATCACCTTTAGCTGGCTTTAAATAGACACAGCCTTTTTAGCATGACCATCACCCAATGGTATGTGATTGTGGCTGATGGAAATAAGATATCCACCTACGAAAGGTACTGTATGATCCCAGATTAAAAGGTAAGACATTGTTTACATTGTGTGCGCTGATTTGCACCATGTCACTTTAGGGAATGATTGCGACACATGATTCGTGATTAACGGTTTGGAAAACTGATCCAACACATCTTGTGATTACACAATCACCTTCGGTGGTTACCCAAGAGGTATCAAGGGCCTCATTGTTAACTTGCATCATCAGTGATGAGCAAATCAAATGAGCATTGTGTGTAGCCAAGAGGAATAACTCAGATGAGGTCAAATATGTATCACAGTATCATGGTCTGTCTAAAATAACTGCAGGTGCAACTGCTAAAATGTCATCATTATTACAAACACCATTACTCCGGATTCCCAAAGGGAGCTGAATCATTTCCTGTGACTGAAATCATCAAATTTCCTATTGCCTTTGGTGCATAGCTCACTACTTTACTGTACATTTGCCTTTAATGTCAACAGTTTGGCACTTATTTGCTCCTCCTCTGCCTTGTCTGACTTCAGTGCATCACCTGCTTTATGGCCTCTCTTTGAAATCGTGCTTGTCGACTGTTGCATCAGTGTCTGCATGAGGCTCCCAGTGAAAACATGAAAGCGAAAGGAGAACAGCGATAATGACCTCATGACACAGGATGTGGGTGACTCTGCTACAGGCAGCCTCCGTTGTTCTGCCATGAGCGGATACAGTGCACTCACATGGCAGACTATGATGAGTGATGACTATAAATAAAAGTCTGAAGAGAGGATTTTAGGAGACAGAAAAACTCAGGGAGAAAGGACAGGTCTGTCCTCACTTGTATGAAGCAATGGCTAATTGCTTCTAATAAACAACTTGTGAGAAGAGCCTTCATACACCGAATTGGATCATATGTGGTGGGTGAGGATATGCCTCATTGTATTTAATATCACACAGAGTATCATCATTATTTGTTTATTTGATAAGCACCTAGTGAGACGGACTCACAAAAATGCATTGTATAAGTTAAATATTAAATAATGTCTTTCCCAGGAAAGGCACAATACAGGCACAATACAGCGGAAGTGAGGTGCAGGTGAGGTGAGATGAGGTGTAACAATAGGTGCCTGGTTATGTCTGAGTTTCAGACAAATTAGGATATTAGGAAATCATTATAAAAAATTATCGGCCAGTTGTTATAGTTCTGTTTGTCCACTGCTGAGATATACCTTCTGCCCCCGTCATTACAAATGTTTACCATTCATTGTTTCATGGGTTCAAAGAAAAAAAGTGCCAGTCCAGGATACCATTTTCTTTGGCCTTTTTTTTTTAAACACACCTGCTTGTTCACGGTTACTTTCATCAAGCTTATCAAACTCCCAGCATCATCAATCACTGTGCAGGAATTTAGCCTGTATTGTCTGACACTAGTTGTTTGCTGAAAAGGTGTCCTTACATGAAGGCAGATCCTTTGGACTCCAGAACCTATAATAATGATGAATAAACTCAAAGCACAGACAAAGAGATCTCTTTCCTACTTGGATTAAGACGTAACACCTTCCAATCAATAATCAAGCATTTCTACAACCACAGTGATCAGTTCCCCTCTAACCTGTAATAGTTCATTAATATATACAAATAGAGTTCAAAGAATTATGAAATACGAGATACTTTTTTAATATCTCTATTTAAATTTTATATGGGCTTTACATTATAAAATGTCAAATACAGAGAAACAAGTTTTACTTGTGTGAAATGAAGACATCAAAGTGGCATTTTGCCACAAATAAAATCACCTCATATTTGAACTATAAAGTATGGTTAGTGACTGTGATGCAAAGTTCAAACCACATTTCTGATTGCATGTTTATTAATTAATTAGCTGTTTGTTATAGCATTGTTGTGTTAGCCAGTATTCAAGCAAGCTAGAATTTCATGTTTGCATATGTGGGGTGAGGAATGTAGGTCTGAAATACTGCCAAAGGAATTGAAACATATAGTGAAAGTAAGGGACTGACAAGCACATATTTTATGCAGAGAAGCTTACAGTTAGTTGACGAGTGAAAACTCAAAATAACAACTCAGCACTTCCTGTGTTGCGAAAAGTGTTTTCTCAAATAATACACAAAGTCAGCAACTTGCCGTTATTGCTTTTTTTTTCAGTAAGCGTGAGAGGAGTGAGGGAGACTGAACCCGACCAAGGCAACTCAACACAGGACAGTTTCAGTTCATAGTACAGTCAAGATCTCCCTGTTAATTGCCCTGCTATAAAACAGTTCATGACCTTGACCAAGCTTTTTTTTTACAAGCCCTATGGAGTAAAGTTGTTGTTGCATTAGTGGCGTAGTAGGTCTTATTGAGCACTCTCTGTTTCAACCTAAAATCCTTTGAGGTGCTTCTGTGATACACATATGCTACCTTTTACAAGCTAGTAGTTAATATAAAAAAATTAACTTGGAGGTGTTTTGGACTGCTCACTGGAGTATCTGTTTACTGGACTGAATTCACACTGTATAAAGCATCAAAGAGGTATGATGACGTGAAAGGGAAGAAGGGGTAGGAAATTGGGCTTATAGATAACATCTTGGTATGGGGGTGGGAGTGGCAGTTGGCGGATTTGCTTCTATGCAGGATGGAAACCTGTATTTTCTTGTGGGGAATCTGAAAGGCAAGAATGACAAACATTCAAACCTCAATTTTAAACATACAGAAATGGCTCCCACACACACCCTGCATCTCACAAAATTATGCCTAACCTTATTAAGGTCAGGCTACTAAAACAATTTCACCATATGTTTGATCTGTTTACAGAACAAAATATATACATGAACAGTGTATTGTAATCACAGCAAAGGATGTAATTTTTTTCCCATATCATTTGACACTTGTGGGATGATTTATGAAATCGTAGAGATAAGAGAAGAAAAACAGATACACATAGTACCTATTTTTGCTTTCTGAGAGTACGCTGGAGAAGGCGTGGATGAATAGCCCAGGTTAAATATTACACTGGGCATTTCTGGCCTGGATCTAGGCCAGGATTTCATCAGCATATTGTTTTGTCACAGTGATGACTTGGCTCTGTGTGTCTTTTTACTGTTACATCATCCAGCAGATTGAAAAATGAGGAACATAAAAGGCTTCCTGTCTTATTACGGCATTCTTTCACACGAATGCAACAAACTAGACATGTACAAGCCTTGTCTGCACCCTCTGTGCCTTCTTGCATTTTACATGTGCAATACCTGGAACACATTAGAATAGATGAAAGGTTCTGTTTAAGCGGACTTTGTTTTGTTAGGTTTGTTAGGTTGTGAATGATCTTTTTGGAATTGTTTTCAATATAATGACTGTCTCTATGATTCTGCTCTAGCACAAGACAATAAAACGTTTGTAGCACCACACGTGGGGGCTGTAGGAACTGAAGTCCCACAGGGATCAGTGTTGGGACCTGTGCTGATATTTTTTTTTACATAAATAACCACCATAAGAAGAAATTAGAAGCAAAAAAAAAAAAACTTATGGATGACACTGTACTTGGAGGTGAAGCTATCAGTTTGGTGGCTGCCAAGTAATTTAAGAAGATAAACAGTACCAGTCAAACATTTGGACACACTTTCTTAATTTTTGCTATTCACCAAATTTTGGAATAATAGTAAAAACATCAAAACTGTGAAACAACACAGATGGAATTAAGCAGTGACCAAAAAACATCATATATTTTAAATAAACAGCCAGAAAAACAGTATTTTAATTTTTTTTTTGATTCATGCATAAGCATCAACTGCACAATTTATGTTTGTCTATGGAACAATTTCAAGCATTTAAGCATGTAAAAGTCTTTGAATGCATGTTTCTCATTATCTTAATCAAGTGTGTCCAAACTTTTGACTGGCACTGTAAATAGAATCCTGAAGGGGGCAGACACCTGGAAAAGTTGTTTATCATTTCCAGATGTGAAGTTCTACATGTGGGCAATAAGAATGTAAGGAAAAATTATCTTAGGGGCAGTAAAAAACTAGATTGTGCACAACATTAAAAAGGAGTAATAGTTGATGCAAGCCTATCTGGATATAAGCAGTGTGCTCAAGTCAAAAAAGGCAAATAGAATGCTGGAGTATGACAAATCCAAGGAGGTTGTATTAATGTTATGTTGTTGGAACCACCTGTGCTCTGGACCAAGAGTACAGAACACATAAATCTTGAAGAGAGACTCAAGACCCTATCTCTTTAGTCTAGACAAAATCAGAGTCAGAGGAGATTTGATTAAAGGTTTAATTTTTTTTAAGGAATCAAGTGAAGTGTAGAAACTACAAAAGGTTACAGACTGTGGACTGTTGATAGGGTCTCTGTTGCATGATATGTTCTACCAATAAATACACAGTATTATCACACATTTGTTTAGTTTAATTTATTTATAATTTTGCATCGAGGCCCATAGATGGTTTCTCATTATCTGTCAGGCTATAAATGTCAGCTTTACAAGAGCAGGCATGAAAATAACAGAAATAAAAGTTTCTAAACGTTCATAGATAGTTCTGTGTTACTCAAAGGCCAATATAAGTGATTATAAACATAGCTATCTATGTCTATATCTATGAGTGGTGTAGAATGACCATAGACCTAGAACAGAACTTACTCCTTACTCAAACAGCTCCTCTTAACAGCTCAATATGTCAAATCTTTGTCATCTATTAACATATTTTTGGCTTTTTTTAACATATTAACATATTTTTTCGGCATCTGACATTTTCATTTCATTTTGGAATGCCCTCATACCCATTATCATGGGAAATACATTTTTAACACAAGATCTGAAGAGTGTTAGTGACAGCTGTTGATGGCTCAACTGGCTTGACTGTTCTTAGTGCGGTGAACTTGTCTTTATACCAGAGGCCTTTAAAAAATGGGTTCTTGAACTACACAGCAATAAGCCCTTTTTATTAAAATTAACTCTTCATTTTCCTTTACATCGTGTGAGAAATAGCCCAGTGATCTGACAAGTGTGAACCATCACATCATCGAAAAGTTACATTTTGGTGAGTCATGAACTTCATAAGTTCAGTTAGTGTGTCCATGCTATAGTGTTGGTACATCCAGCCATGAACAAAACCAGGCTCTCTGTCTTTAAATGTGGTGATCCTGTGGTGATGCTGTAATTTTGTATGAGATATAAATATGAAAGTCACAGTATATAGTCTGATGTAATAGCGGTTGTTAACTTTTTTCTTAAATGTAGCTTGCTTGTAGGAAACCAATATATACAGATACTTGTGACTAAAATAAATAACACGAAAGGGTACGTCTCACTAATTCTGAGAGCAGTGAACATATAAATACATACAACACTGTATACTGAAAAAAAAGGTTGAAAGGGGAGAAATTTCCATTGTTCACTCCACTGTCAGGCTTCCATTTTGATGTATCTGGTGATCTATGTAGTGGGTACATCATTTCAGGGCTGGCTGTTACCACCTAAGCTGTCACCAAAAAAGTACTGGTACAAAAATACCCCACACAGCGAGCTTGCTTCCTCATGCTCTCCTGTCAGTCTTGTGCTTCCTTCTGGCTTGGACTGGACAGCATAAAGTAGGCTCAAGCATGGTTTCAGCCATCCTCTCTGTGTTCAGATGGGCTGAATGGGAAGTGGACTGCAGAGACAATACAGAGCTTTTCCCATGTCATACACCTGACTCCCTGCCAAGATGGCAAAAGAAATCATTCTCTCCTGCCCAAGGTTACAACATCTCCCCCCTTCACCCACAAGCTAGTGCAGTTTTTTTCCTCTGTTTTTGTACTCATTAAAGCCCTGGATTCTGGACCCACAGTTTCTGAACAGCACAGGACTCAGGGATGCAGCTCCCTGAATCTCCTCCAAGTAAAGTCTGTGGCTCAGTTTGCATGGTTTATTGAAAATGAGGATCATGAACACAGTTACTCAGTAATCAGTGAGCCAGCACAAAGTGAAGTGAATCAATCTGTGTGAGTTTATAACACTATACACACAGATTCTAACCAATTAGTTTAGAAATGCAATTCATTTACAGTAGATCATGTGTTCTATATTGTATTGTGCCATAAACCACTTGATATATGGCATTTGCTAATATTTCATTTGTGTCTTATGCCATTTATTGGTCATGCCGGGTATGAAGCCATAGAACGTTTCATTATTTCGAATAAATTGGGAGGTAAGCAAATTCACTCTCATAAACTCTGATAAACTCTTCCTTACAAGAACCAACTGACCATTACTCTGCTGATTTTGTCATTATTATTAAAAAATGAGTTATTTACTGCTCAGTACAAGACCTTTTTGACCGCAGTGTCTCTTAATCAGCAATTATCCTGAGACATGCACATCTGTAAATGTTATTTCATTTAATCCATGCCAACATTTCCAAAAACCAGCTCTGTTGGGATCCTGTTAACCCTGGTTTTGATAGCAAGCTTCAATAGCGAAATGAATGGAAACTCAGCTCAATATCTCAAGGGTGACACTAAAATTATTTGTCTGGAGATTAGTCACAAAAAAGCATTTCTCATTCAGCCTCACATTTGAGGATGATCTTTCTTGTCTGAGAGAAGCTGTGGTGCTGTTGCCAGCAGAGAGAGAAAAAGGGTTGGAAAGCCCCATTTCAAATAATTTTCACCCAGTTTATTTTGAGCAAAACCGTTGTCACTGGCTTCAATAAATTATTAGAAGATGGGTATTTTCTCCTGATGCAAAAATGAACATAAGCTAATGAACGATTAAGGAAGTTGCTGAAGATACCAAATATGGTCACAAGAACAACTTGCTGTATTATACTGGATTTAACAATAGCTACAAGAAACATCACATCAACCCCTAAAGCACCAGTAGCATCTTGTCCCCTCAAATTAGTGCCTAAGTGTCATGATCTTGAAACACAGTGAAAATGCATTGGTCAACTGAAAAACTGGTGTTCTGGACTCCTAAGAACAGGCTCAGAGTATTGACAAGTGTGCTATTTTCTTTGTTGCTTCTCTCTCTTGTGATTCAGTCTGGCAAGACAAGACAGGCTTTTTCTGTAGGCTGATGGCTGTAGACTCAGGTCAATGTTGCAATATTCGCTGCAATCACGATGTTTATGACAAAATTATGGATTTACTTGACATGGGGGAGCATCCAGTATATATATACATATTTATTCACACCCCTACTTAAATAGGAACAAATATGCTGTAAAATGTACATATGGGATCATTTTTTTCTGCTTAAAATAAGACAAAAAGTTCTACTTTAATCTGGACATCATTGCACAGAGCAAATCCAGATCACAGATTAATACATTTTGATAACCTGAATATATAGACAGGCTGATTTCACATTACAACAACAGCACCCTCAAATCATAGTCATATCGTGCAATAATGCATCACATAATAAATGAGCACTTGCGGTCCTGCTGTAAGATGCTATAAGACACTGGCCCAGTGGAGTAGGATTATTGAGCCTAAATGGGTATTAAAGCATAGTTCATTTTTTCCACCACATGTCCTGATGTGAACGACCTCAAGAATCAGATCATTCCTAGCTTCTCTGTCTGTGCAGTGTCTTTCTCTCTCTGTCACTTCACGTGTGTCCTCACCCACGTATGCTACCCACATAGGGAGCACTAATTTCCAGCAATCGAAAGTACAGTACGCATCAGCGCTCAGCCTGCCCTTGTCCCCTGCTCCGGCTCTGTTCATTCTGATACCACTCTCGATCGGGTTTATTCTAAGTACTGTACCGCTGGGTAGGTTTCACATTCTCTCTGCGACAGGAAGACTGCTTAGAATGATTTCGTTCAGGGCCATTTTTTTGTTTGTTTGATCAAGTCATTTCTCATCCTAACTCACCATGAGGAGGATCATCTCTGAGGTGGAGAATCACTGCATCCAGGACACAGAGGACACAGAGTGCCTTGTGGTAGGGAAACTCCATTTCACATCAGAATCTGTTTGTTTTTCACAAAATATAGGTCTCTGTGTTTTACTCAGTTGCGGATTACATTTTTTTACACAAAGCTGATGATCAAAAACAAAAAATGACACAAATGATTACACAAATGATGAAAAGCATAGCTCACAACAATTATTTAATAGCTGAAAAAACGTTAAGATGAAATTTTACATTTGTATGCTTTCATATGTCTTTACTGTGCACACAGCCCTATAATTTGTTTGTCAAACACAAAATTATTTTTAAATAATCGGTGAACGACATGCCAAAGCACTATTGAGTCAACAATTGAAAGCGTTCTATCTGTGAATATTTTGAACTGATTTATTTGCACCTTCTTTGGACAAGTAAGAAATCTCAATTTGTTAACTGGGTCCCAACGGACGAAGGGGTGGGGGGGGGGAGTGCTTTCAGAGTTGCATTGTGATTATGACACCTCTCTGGGGTCTAATCAAGTGCATGTAGACTTTCTATAAAGCACATATATGGTGTTAATGTACTGATCTAATACTGGAAACTGAGTCACATCCGATTTAAGAGCAGCAGCTCTCTCTGGGTTCTTTTATGAAGGTCAGAAAATACCCTGCCCTCCCACAGCGACATTGTATTTTTGTTAGGGGCTGTTACGTTATGCTTCATCTATGGATATGCTCAGGGTGAGAAATGAATCAACAACCTACTGTATTCAAGCTCTAGTGCTTTAAATGCTTCGTCACCATTGAACATTTTTACTTTCCTCTGGTTTTCCTTTTTTCATCATCTACAAAACAAGGTCAGCCTTTAACAGCTATCTTTGATTTATTGTAAATGAAATATTTTTTAGACATAGCAGTTGCCAACTTTCCAGTTAATGTGGGATGGTCCTTAAGACATGTCGAAAAGTGCAATTTCCTGATTCCTTTTTAACAAAAGCCCAGTAGCGACAAAAATACAGTTTTAGTGCAGTATTACTGACAGGAAAGTGGTCCAAGGTATTAATGAACGGTACGCGGTGGCAAACCCCGCTCATCGTCGGAAGCCACAGTAAAATTCCCAGCGGTGACACACTGTACCTACCAACCCCATGAAGATGGCCCAGCATGAATCCTGCAAGAATTGGGCCAGAGGCAAAAAGAGGCCTCCTCTAAATAGCAGGGGCAAAAGGATGTACTGGGAGGTTAAAGTGGGGAGAGGCAGTAATGTAATATTACCTGTTAGTAAAGGGAGTTACTGGGACTGATCTACAATATTTAATCCCTGACTACTGCCATATACAGTGGACATTTTATTCTTGTGTTAACACTTGCTGTGTTCTTACTTAACTATTTGAGTCCATCTTTTCTACAGCTTTTAAAACTGTATTACTTGCAATCAATCTTAATGTGACAATAAGACAAAGCCGGGCAGAAAGGAACCGTCAATCATGTAGCAGTATTTGTGACTTAGAATTTGTGTATTTGTAACTTTACTATGGCCAGGGAGCAGTTTATATGAAACACAAGGAAACTTCACAATAGCTTCTGTGTTTCTCACCAAGACGAGGTTGTGATCCAAAGGAACGGTCTGGAGTCACATAGCACACAACATTTTATGTTGATTGCCGAGGAAATATTTAGTCAGGGTTGTGGAGGAATGGTAAGATGGTAAGGAATGGTAAGCTGTCCTTGTAGCTGATCTTTGGTAAACATTTTGTGGTGCGTTAGAGCCATTCCTATTGAGTCAGGTTTACAGTTTGTTCAACAGGTGGAATTTCCCAGCAGTATTGTGGTTAATGTGGTCAATGCCAATGAGGGAGTGAAAACCAATGAGAGTGTTCTGTAGGCTAGGACTGGTATGCGGTCTAACTGTATATCACCAGTGTGTTAACAGATTCGTGGTTGTTCATAATAGCTGGCAATTACAATTAGTTGCACATGGTTTGAGACCTTCTGTGATTTAACACCATTCAAAATGCCTTGAACAACATCGATCTGTAACTGTAGCTAAGGGCTGAGTTTCCAAGGAGAGAATACTTGAGAGACTTTATCCTTATTTCATAACCAGAGACGCACTTACAATGATTCAAACATTACACATTGCTGGCGGGGACTGGCAGTTGGGCAATGTAGTATGATTTAAATGTGCTGAACATGCTGCTAACAAACTACAGGACACAGTAGCTAGCTAGCTTAGTAACTTACCCAGGTGTCCAAAACAGAAGATATCATTTGCTTGTAAGCTCAGGATTTTGAAATCAGGCTGGCAGCCCTGCAAGACAACAGGAATAAGTGGACCTATGAAGTCTAAGGAAGTATATCCAATCCTGGCCCTGGAGGCCCATGTACAGTATCTGTATGCAGGTTTTCATTCCAGATGAGCTCTCAATCAGTTAAGTTTGATTAGGCTGATAAATGAGTCTGACATATCTCCTGTAGGTTGCCTGTAACAGATATGAGTTGTTGGCAATATGTTTTCTCTCAAAGAAGTGAGATATGTAATTTATTTCTACTCATTTGGGTCCCTTAAAGTACTTACTGAGATATAAATAAATATGCAAATATATGTATTCATTATATGCATTTGTATGGTTCATTTATGTATTTATTCGAATAAAGATCAATGTCCAACTTATGGTGGAATCAAGCCAAAATAAGTGAGAGCTCAGCTGGACTGAAAACCAGCATACGCAGACGGTCCCCAACACCAGGACTGGCAAACACAGGTCTAACAGTCCAGGGGTGCTAGGTTATTGTTTTATTGTTTCGCCCAAATCTTTACTTTGAAATTTGTTAAAACCAGTTTGACTAATACACCCTTGACTCCATATATATCTATGACCATAAGAAGAATGATCTCCACACTGTCATAATGCCTTCCTGAGTTGGTAGAGACATCACAACATGTACTCAGCACTGGCAGGGAGGCAAAAACAGCTGCAGCCTGCAGCACAGCTACTGGTCCATGCAGCAACAGACACAGGCCTCACTGCAAATGAACCCTTCTGCTGAAAGGAATTGAAAACTGATGAGGACGTTAACACATTTAAGATTAACCATTAACACCTAGCCAAAGCCTCTGCATGGCCCGAGGCTCATTGGTACATCTCTCTGTCCCCTTGCTGTTGGGAAAAGCATGAGTGGTATGTCAGTCAGTGTCGTGAGGCTACAGTGACAGACGCAGGAGTGAAAAAGGACACTTTCAAGCGGCAAGGGGTCTTTGAGTAAGGCAACTGAGAGGGCATGATGGTTGCAGTCAGCTGAGTCACTGACCCATGCTAAACCCAAGCTAAGTGAATAGTGAAAAAGTTGCCAACTAGGTACTTCTGGAAAAATAGTGTGCTGCCCAGACCCAGAATATCTGTGGACACCCTGGTTATCCTCCTTCTGTCTGTCTGGTGGCTCCCATAGTTATGGTTGGCCCTAGCAATGTCGGTGCCCTGGTAAAAATTTAATTTTTAGCAGTATATTTTCAGCTTTTCTTGGCCAGCTTCAGCATGCTGTAATCTACTCCTCTTAGCTATCTAGGGCTGAGTGAGCTAGCTAAGGTAAGCTATCAGGTAAATTTTATCACGTGAGTAACTTAGCTAGATGAAATAATTAAAACGCTCATAAAAATTGTCACGACGTACCACTGTTTTGTGATCACTTCTCCTCCCCTTTTCTCTGCTTTCTCCTCTGTGTGCTTGACATTTTGGAGCTTTTCATAATACATCAATGTTTTGCCAGGATTAGAGGCAACTTCTCTCCAAGAACCCATAAGTCATGTGTTCTTTTATTGCTTACTCAACTAATCACCAGACTAGTTAAGCAAGTTTTTCTTTGGTAAGGCAGTTACTTCTAACCTACCCAACACACACACTTTTACCCAAACTGGGGGTGCAGCTAAGCATAGTTTTTTTTTTTGTTTGTTTTGTTTAAGATGTATGGTGTGTAGGTTGATTGGTCTGTGTATTAGAGAGGGTGGGATTATTGATGAAAGAGAAGGTCCTGATCATCTCTGTTTTTTATTAGTTTGTGCTGGAGTGTATTGTTAAAAATTCATATTGTCCAAATACTCTGAATCTTATCTTCAGGTGGACACATTCAAGCTTGGATGTAAAAGTGTTATATACGCATCTCCCAACCTTGTGGTTAGTCTGTAAATGAGAGGAAATTAAACTGTTAAAAAGAGCTGCCAGTGGATCTGCATTCTGTTTCAGTAAGGGAAGCTAGCAGCTAGCTACCTAGAACTATCTAGCTAATATTACAGTACACTTTTCCCAAGTGGTGAATCTGTCATTATTTTCAATAAAAACCATTGGAAAACATAATAACCTTAAACTAAACTACATTAATCTATGGATCAATCAACTTGTAGAATGTAGTTATTTTATTGACCTTTAAATAGACTTTTAATATTTTGCAATAGACAAAGGGATGCATATATACCATTATTATATTATTGGCATTTAGCAGACACTCGTATCCAGAGCAAGTTACATCATTTATAGCTTTTTCTGTTTTTTACAATGTTATCTGTTTATACAGCCAAATATGTACTGACACAGCTGTGGGTTAAGTACCTTGCCCAAGGGTACAGCAGTAGTGCCCCAGCAGGGAATCGAATCGAAGTCCTGCTCCTTAACCACTACCACCCAGATACCCTGGATATTTTTCGATACCACTAAAAAGAATGTGTTAGGAGTGAAATTCTCAACACAACCGTTTTCATCAACCAGAGACAATTCAACAATGGACATGTATGTCTGTATGCCTGTTTACCAAATGCTTCATTAAAAATTGAAAGTGTATACCAACACTACCAATTATAACCACACGTAACAGAAAAGTAGTTGTTCACATTTTTAGTAAAATCTAAAAATTATTAATCTTCTATTTACACTTTCTGCACATTGTCTTATCCAGTGTTTAGGTTTCTCTCAGATGTAGCCTTAATCCAATCCAGCACCAGCTTCTTAAAAGGAATTAAAATTTGCTGTTAAGATTTTTTTTTTCTTAAAAAGTTCCCCTCTTCAGCTGTGAGCTCTAAGTGACATTCTATTTCTCAAATAATATTTTGTTGGATTTAGCTATTCAAGGTGAACTACTCATGAAGAATTTTTAAATTTTCTTAATCTTATTCCTTTTTAAACATGGAGAATACAGCAATGGTTTTGAAAATAAGCATGGACTGTTAAATTTACATCTTGAAGATATGGGAACTGTTTGTACTGTAAAGACAAGTACTTTTTAAGACAAATATTTTTTAACAATTATGTTTGAGAATGTGGGGACAATTAAAATGATGCTGTAAGAGTTATAAAATATTGTATGTCTTTTCACACATTTTTTCATTTGTATTTATTTCAGAATTTGCTTAAAATTTAAATGGAAAATCTCTCAATAACCAGATTTCATAGCTTTCATTTATCTTCAGGATTTAATGACCTGGAGAGCAGTCTACTGTGAAATGTACTGTCATCATTCCTCTTACTCCTTACATGACATGAAATTCTGGGACGTGTGGAGTAGAATTATATATATATTTTTATCGATTTTTACCCCTTCTGCAACCCTGTTTTTGGAGTCGCCAGTTGTGCATTTGGTTCATCTCAACTACTATACCTCCTGCTGTCCTGCAGGAGCACTGAAGTGAGATGAATGAAATCGTCTGATCACTCACAAGCAGCCAGCAGTGACTTTTCACATTGCAAGTCTCACAGTGCACCACGGTGGAGTACACGTTCATTTGAGGATAGGTACCGCTCCACTGATATCATCTGAGCAACTTGCAGACACCTCACGAATTGCAGGATGCCCTGGAGAAGTGAGATGAGGAAACTCTGCTTAACCTACTTGCCCCTATCCCTGGAAGAACAGCGCCAGTTTGGCTCCCTGTCATTGTCAGCAAATGACACAACCTGTTTCGGATCCCAGCTGGGGGGGGGGGGGGGGGGGGGTGTCCGAAACAGGGGTTTTTTTGCTTCCAAAAATTATTAACCGCAGAAATTATCCAGGCCATAAGATTTCACAGAAGTCTTCATTACCTGAGTAAACAAACACAAGCAAGGTGATGTAACAACAGGATAAACAGTTAATGAATGACAGAGCATTATTACAGACAATAGCTGGTTATGAGTGACTGGAGAATGTGAGGAGAATCAAATCTGGCAAATAAGAGATAATGGTAGATTAATAGACAGCATTGCACTGTTCTGTACTCTATGAATGAATTTTCATTTACATGCAAAGCTATCAAGTGAAAACCGCAAGTGAAAAACATAAGTACTGAAATAAGGCCTCGCATTTGAGTAAGAAGCTGACCGGCTAAAGATGGGACAGTTGTGAAGAGAAAGGATGGAGGGCCAGAACTGTACTGCTGGAGAGACCTCCTGTACCTGTCTTCACTCCCTTCACATGACCCTCCGAAAGTGAAAGAAAGGCCACTGCTCTGGTGTTGTCTCTCAGACCAGTGATTAGATACGACCTCTTCCTTTGAAGCTGCAGAGATTTTTTTTAAAAACAATTGAGATTGTGCTTAAGTTTCCGTGCGGTAAGCATACAACTGGTTTAATGTTTCCATGTTAAACACTGTACACTTTTTTCAACAATCGCCTTTTTTCACAATACTTAATACAGTCTGATGTAAAACGAGGCAGGTATTTCTCATTCAGAAATCACCATTATACTTGTAGTTTGCAGTGGAGGACAACAGATGACTTGACAGGTTGCTCTGTGCCACACCGAATGATTTTCATGAATTCTTACAGTAGGGGACTTTTAATCTGCAGACACCCACTGGAGATACGTTGATGTCTCAATGCCCACAGATAGTAATCAAAAAAGAGGTAAAGTGTTGTGCTTATTTGGGGCATTTTTCGGTTGCTGAGTCATATTAGACCTGCAAAGTGAAGTAAACAGGAGAGAGCGCCGGGCGCTGCAACAAGTAAACATGAGTTTCTGTGGAAAAGAAAGTGTCTTTTTTTTTCTTCTTTGCAACTGAGGGCTGAGGTTCGTGGAAACAGCAGGCAGCATGCTGGTCAGTGCCGTGCAGTCCCACCGTGCACTCAGGCCGGGAAATCCCCCAGGCCTGAGAGCGTGCCCTTTCATCCCAGGGCTTCATTTGTGAGGGGGGGGGGGGGTTAGGAACCCAGATCTCTCTCCTATAATGACTGGGCTGCAATTGCAGCATGGTGGCCTGCCTTCCACTCTCTGTGGAGATGTAGCCATGTGATAAACAAGAGGGGAATTCCCTTTCGCAGCTGTGTCTGTCGCGGGTTCCCATCTGCATGCTGTCACCTTTAACACTTACTGTTCAGTGATAAGGCCATCTCTGACTATGGGTAAAACATGGGTAACTTTCCCTGGGGGGGGGGGGGGGGGGGGGGGGAGGTTAAAGGTGGGGGCACTAGGTTCAGGACACAGGGGACTACCCACAAATATCCTAGCCATTGGCAATATGACTTTGCATATGAGGACTAGCTTCAGGATACCACTGACTCTCGCAGCACTTCCCACACCAGCTACGGTCTGGTTATCGAGACCTGTTCAAAAAATAACCTTGAATGTAAAGTAGACTATAA
The DNA here is from genome assembly GCF_013368585.1 of Megalops cyprinoides. NCBI lineage: Eukaryota > Metazoa > Chordata > Actinopteri > Elopiformes > Megalopidae > Megalops > Megalops cyprinoides. The sequence continues at coordinate 51,154,429 of NC_050584.1, read as the reverse complement.
ATGTAAACCTTGTGACACATTTTATGCCCAAACCTTCGTAATGAAATCACCAGGGGTAGGCAGGATGTATAGGGGATATGTGGAAAAAGTTTCGTGACCATTGCTAATTTAATACATGTGTGATTTCGTTTTTACACTTAACTGGTGAAAGTTTTATATATTTTAGTGTACAATGAGTAAATTCACAGTTCAGCTACCAAAGAAAACATTCACATTCCATAACTTAGACTGTCATGTGAAATCATCATACAGTGCATCTTTGACTGTTAAACTGTTAGCCATACTAAAATTAGCTGTTGTTAGTCTGATATTAGTATATACTAGACATGATACAAGTCAAATGTATACAGTGTATTCGAATATTCTTGTGCGCATATAGTCTACATATAGGCAAATACAGTGAAAGTTATAGTCAAATTATTGTCATTAGTTTGCATTTTACATCTTACAGATGTCCTAGGTAGTAGTTCCAAAAGCATGTTTTGACAAATGTTGTACACATTTAATTCCAGTGAGCATTCAGTGGTTAATACTGTAACTGAGATAAAAGTATGTCACTTTCTTTTCAAGCTGTGTATTCATATCAAGAATATTTTCTGTCGTGGGAAATAATGTAATTCTACCACTCTTCTACCTAAAATTTTGTCTATGTAATGACGTACCAACCACCCATTACATTTGGAAAATTTAAGGAGATAAGTTTTCTTGTATTAGAAATATTCCTGTGCATTTCATTTTATTAAACACACTGTTTTGTTGTATATGTATTGCACTTTGAAAAATTACTCTATGATGATGTATCTAGCTGTGTCAACCTATGGTTGTTTGGCGGCTGCTACAATGCAGCCCAGTTGAAAAGCACAAATTCTCTTTCAGAGTTGATAAGAACAAAAACTTTACTTAATGTCAGTTGACGTGACAGTGAATTTGACAAGAAAAAATGCTCAACCTCCAAGTAAGACGTCTGTAATGACAATCGTCTGAATCAACGAGGAGTCTCATTTTATGTATTTGGCTTCCATCTAGTGGCGGAAGTTTAAACTTCCTTCCCTGTAGTTTTGCATGCACAAGGACTGAGTGCTCCTTAAGTTAACGTTTAATTAAGCATTAAATATTATACACTGCATGGTATTATTGTATGCTGGTACATAATATGTTTGACAAGCTGTATGTATTATGGACCAATAGGAACCCGGTTGGGATATGCGGGGCATCATAGGATGTGTGCATCAGGCGGAGTAACGGCTCTTGCGGAGTTGCTAAGCTAATAAAGAGTTGCATGTTTAGTTAGTTTGTCTCACGTGCATATACCTTCTTTGCTAACATGACACTGGACAAACATGACGTACAGTTGATCATACAAAAATGTGGCACCTGTGACGTTCCCATTGTTTTGTTACCATGGACCTGCAGTCTAGTCTAACAGGAGCGCATAAAGAGCAATTAGCATGCCGTGTTTGTTCACGTAGACGTTGTTAGTCAGTGTGTTTGTGAATTCACACACTGAATGGGGCCGGGAGTTTAACAGCACCCTCTGGGGGCAGTCACGCTGCATATGCCCAGCCTGCCCACACTCCATACAGATGGGCCGGCCCTCAGCATCCCACTGGAACCGGCCCGGCCTCCGCCCTGGCCCGGTCCCATTGGGCAACTGCTCCCTGGGTGCCGTATCGCCCCCAACCTGGAGGCCTGGGACCCACGAGAATTGCTGCTGAATCTCCCCCAGCAGGGTTTCCCCAGTGTGGCCGTGTGTTCCTGGACCTCCTGCCGCAGCTCTGTCCGCACCTCCTCCTTCCACCGCTCCATGTCCCCAGCCGGTGATGGAACCGCAGGAGTCCTGGAGGGCTGGGAACGAGAAAAACAGGCCTTCCCCTCATCCCCCCTCAATTCCAGCTCCAGCTCACGGGCTTCCTGGCTCACCTCACGGAACATGAGGGCCAGCTGCCACCGCACCTGCTGCTGAAGCTCCTGTCTAACGGGGCCCCCCTGTAAGCCCAGGAGGAACTGGTCCCGCAAAATCACGTCCTCAGCCCCCCCATCCTCCGGCTCTCGGGCCCGCCACTTCGCATGTACCTCCCGCAGCCGCAGGAAAGAGAAAAAGAGTTGAATGTCGTCAGCGTAACAGTGATAGGAGAAGCCGTGTGATTTGATAACTGAGCCAAGTGAGTTGATATAAATTGAGAAGAGTAGGGGTCCCAGTACTGAACCCTGTGGAACTCCTGTAGTGAGAGGGGTGGGTGCAGAGGTGGAACCTTTCCAGTACATCTGGGAGGATCTACCAGTCAGGTAGGACTTGAACCAAGAGAGGGCAGTCCCAGAGATGCCCATCTCTGACAGCTTTGATATTAGTGTCTGGTGGTTGACTGTGTCAAAAGCAGCGGAGAGATCGAGGAGGACGAGGACAGATGACAGGTCGGAGGCTCTAGCAGTGTGGAGAGCCTCTGTCACTGCCAGGAGTGTGGTTTCCATTGAGTGGCCAGCTCTGAAACCTGACTGATGGGTCCAGGAGGTTGTTCCTGAGAAGAAAAGGGGACAGCTGGTTAAGTACAGCACGTTCCAGGGTTTTGGATAGAAATGAGAGGAGACAAAGTGAGTTACAAACTAGCTGGCAGTGGTAACGAGTGTATTAAACCATTAGATTACATGTTCATTTTTCAATAGGGCAACAGTTTTGAGACATGAGAAATTCTGGTAGTATTTCAGGTGCTCGGGTGAGAGCGGAAGAGCTGTGTCTTCAGATGTTTCTTCATGATTTAGCTACCCCCAGGTTCCTTGCAGACCTGGATGGAGTTAATGTTGTTGAGCCGAACTGTACAGTGATGTCATGCTGGATCGACAGGCTTGCTGAGATGACTAGGAGCTCCGTCTTGAATAGGATGAGTTGAAGATGGGACTCCTTCATCCAGGCTTAGACGTCTGAGAGACAGGCAAAGATCCGTGCTGAGACCGTGGGGTCATCAAGTTGGAACAATAGGTAGAGCTGGGTGTTATCGGCATAGCAGTGGTAGGAGAAGCCATGCGCCTGAATGATCAGGCCCAATGTGATTTTGTATAGTGAGAAGAGGAGGGCCCAAACACCAATCCCTGAGGTACCCCAGTGGTTAGCTAATGGGAGTTAGACTCCCCACCGTGCCAAGATAGCTTGAAGGATCTGCCTGTGAGGTAAGACTCAATCATCAGATAGCCTGTAGGAGATGGGAGGGGATTGGGTTCAGGGGGCAGGTGGTCGGTCAGTTAGAGAGGAGAAGCTTGGAGATGTCAGCCTCAGAGATAGGGGAGAATGTGGACAGTAGTGTGTTATGTGTGGGTGGGGATTGGCTGTGAACATGTGGAGTGGAGAACTGACTGCTGATGGCTTCTACCTTTCTAGTGAAGAAACAGAAGTGGAGGGTGGATGCGGTGGAGGGCAGACAAGAGAGGTGAATGTCGTGAACAGTATGCAGCTGTCTGAAGTGCTGTTGATCTTGTCCTGGTAGTAAGCGGCCTTGGTAGTGGAGATGTTGGAGGAAAAAGAGGAGAGGAGAGATTGATTTTTTGTAATGATTTAAAGTCACAACAGCACCGTGGCACATGTCCAAAAATGTTGTTGGATCTAAGATGTCCTATAAAAGTCACTGTCACAGATGGTTTTTGTTAGGTCTGGGTTAAAAGCTGCTGTACTGAGGAAAGAGTAGAGGTTTGAGGCACAATTGTTAAATTTCTTTCTAGTCATGCCATTCTACTGTTAAAGAGCGCTACAAGTGATGTATATCCTAGACATATTACTTTATGTGGTGATTTTTGTTCAGATATCAAGAACAAAGGCTATCAATATTGAGTTTACATCTGAAACCAAAGTGATTCAGTCATTTTAAGGCATGGAAAGCATGGTAAGCATGTTTTTGATTTGAGGAGACAAGTAGTAGAGTTGAGGGCAAGGAGGGGCAAGGCCATACCTTGCTTCTGCTTTAACCAATATTGAATATTTAATCACTGGATTCTTATTGCACTTTGATTTTAACTTATCAATCAGTGTAAAAAAAAAAAGGACACCGATAGCAGGGTATGGAAATGTAATGAGAACATTCCTTTTTAACAACAATAATAATAATGGATTAGATTTATTTAGCACCTTCCTGCCTGTAAAGGATCTCAAAGTTATCAAGGAACGACATATAATTTGTTTGGAAAATATCAAGATGAAAGACCACTGGGGTCATGTTGAAAAGGCTTTTAAAGTGTTTGACAGGTGAACATTATGGAAGCACATATTGGATTTGGTGGAGTACCCTCAACACCCTCAACACTGAATTTGCCAATGGCGTCTTCGGATTGATTTCTGGTTTATTGATTCCACTTGCAAGGCTTCATATCATTGGTGGATGCTGTGTCGTTGCGATTAAGACATAGGTCTAATTTTTAAAAAAAATCAAATCCTATGTCTCCAGGACAGAAAGAGTTCATGGAAGACTGTCAGATGCCTATTCAGCATTTAAGGAAGGGCAAGAGAGCCCTGAATGTTCATGTAGTCTGTTAAATTAAAAAAGACATCTCATGTTGTCGCAATATCTACTCCTAATTACTGTAAATATAATCTTATGGCAGAAGGTTTTCCAGTATCCATTATAATGATTTTGTTATTGTTGTAAAGTCAAGCGTGAGTCAAATTCAGAAGTGAATTCCCCTGGCTTTTTGTAAGACTTCTCATGGGTGGCGTTCAGATATTTTTTTTTTAGGTTTGGAATAATGTCTAAGATGTGGTTGTGTTTTTAGATGATTCTCGTAAATTCCAGACCCACAGGAAAGAATGCAACAAAACACTGAGGTCCTGTTCCAGCTTTTTTCTTTGCCGATGTTTTGCAGATGTTCAGAGCTTGTTGCGGTACACAATTCTGTGATGTGAAGGACAACAACAACTCTACCACTACCTTTGCCTGGCTCACAGGCTCTTTAATGGATGTGTGTGTTGTTTTTGGGCTCCAACAGAGCTAATGCATTAAATATTTGTCTGCACAGAGGGTCGAGGTTAGCCAAGGTTTAAAAACCGGCCTGTAGGTGTCCCTGCAGAAAACTGCAGGCTGTGTCTGTGGTTGACCTCAATTCACCTGTAACACACTGACTGACAGGGTGAGGGAGACAGAGTTCAAGGTCTGCTGAAATACCAGTACGCATAAGGACACAACAACATAATTGCTGTACACTTTGGGTTTACTTATTTATTGTTTGTCTAAATTTTTGCTGTCTTTTGAAGTATGCTAGTAGTATTAATCATACTGAATGCATTCACAATGTCACTGTAATATCCTTCCTCTTTATTGCTTGTATGAAGAGTAAACTATCTGCTAATTGCCTTCTGTGTTCCATCATGACCATTCTGGAGGCTAGCATAGCTCCTTACTTTGAATACATATGATTGTCTTCTCATGTACTCACTTCTCAACACAACTAACAACTGAATCTCCTTTTCCTAATTATAGACTCATCTGCATTATCTACCTTATTTAATTTTAAGGGGAACATGTAATAAAGCACCTTACTAGTATACAGCCTCTCCCTTTCCCCTTACACCCATAGGGGACAGTGTTGCCCAGGTGTTCAGTTGTCTAGTTATAGTTGATTGTACATTTGGAAAATCATTTTTAAGCCATTTCAACACTCTGCTCTAATTTTCTGAAGCTCATTCAATTAAAAGACGATACCATAGGGCATGTTTGCTAAAGCTTCAATTGCCCATAGGACAATTCAGGACACTCACCATAAAACACACACATGTGGTGAACAGAGTAAATGGCTTTCTTAATATTTGCCTGTCTGATTGCATTATAAAAGTCCCAAGTGTGTGTTTTACATTCTGTCCCTTTCGCTTGTTTTCATTGGTGATCATCAAGTGTCAGCAAGTTTAAACACTCATTACATTACTGGCATTTAGCAGAAGCTCTTATCCAGAATTACTTATCTCAGTTACAGTTTTTACAATGCTACCCATTTATACAGCTACCCTATACTATATTTTATACACATTAAGGGTATAGGGTACTCAGTTATGAGGCCAGCTCTTCACCACTATGCTACAGTACATTGCCACCCCATACTCAAAGGGAAAAAACAAACAAAATGTAAAAAAAAAAAAAAAAAGCTAGAATTATGGCAATGTTCCAGGCCAGGGGGACAGGAAAGATAAATGTGAGGGAATGCATGTGTCATCATTAGCACACAGGAGGAATCCCGTGTGTCTGACACCAGGGAGGGGTGGATTTTGCAGATTTATATTTGACATCCAGCTAGTTTGTACATACCTGGACTAGGGTGGGGCACAGTCTGGAAAGCTGATTTATTCTTACAACAAAAAAATGGGGAAAGGGAGATGATATGGAGCTTCTTCCAGCCATTCATTCATAAATCAAGAAACATTCAGACTGATTGAAAAGGTAAAATTCTACATACCCTGTGACCATTTTATATCTATCCTTAACCCAAATGCAAGTGACATTTGCCCTTGCTGTTGCCAGCGACCTGTTTTCATATACCTTTCCTCTCTTCTGCAGGGTGAGGCCCAGTTTGTTGCCCTGATATTGTCACTGATATCATATTATGCCACAGGAGAGACCAGCAATCTGCCTTTCATCAATAGCCCATGGGCCAGGACCCCAAATTCTGGCCATTTCTATCAATTGGGGGGACAAAGGCCCATACTAATTTTTTAGCAAGGCCTGAAAATAAGTGATAACATTGCAGCATAGGAAACATCATTGCTCTCAGAATTTTATAACCCATTCTGTTATGCATCATTCTCTTTTTCCATCCATTTTATTGTGAAACATCTATTTACACTTTGAAACAAATAATTACAAACAGAATATGGTCACACCACTGACCACTGACCACTGACCTTTGACCTCTGAACCATTTCTTCTGTATGTATCACATTTAATCAAGTAAAGTACATATAGAAAAAACCCCTGGTAGTCTGTTAGCTGAAATTTTTAGCTTGCTGAAAGCAATAACATTAGCTGGCTAAATACTGCTCACTGTGTGATTGCAAAAATCAAAAAACAAACCCAGGTTCTGTGATAACGCCCCTGCAAAGATATGCTCTGCACAAGTAGATCTGAAGATGAGCTTCTGGGCAGGGCTAAATTTTCATCATAATGTTGTTATTATCCAATCAGAGCCAGACAAAGCATCTTATTGACTTCAGTTGAAATCCATGGGCCTACTTGAACTGGATATGAGGGAATTTTAATATGATCCATAGTGGGTGCTATTTCACCAAAATCAGTAAGCATATGCAATGCTGCTTTGCATTTATGTATTTTAAATTATGTAACAAGACTTAACTTCTATCCAGTCCAAGCTGCACTTAATGTCTTTGGGTCTGCTTCCAAACTATTTCTCCATATTGCAACTTGGTGGCTAGCTTTTTGACCACATTGCATCAAATAGTCTTTGCAAATCTGTTTCTAGGGGCTTGCAATTTCACCCTTCTTTACACAAAAAGTTGGTACCATGTGTCATTGCCCTTAAAGCCTCTTCAGCTTGCGCTTTGCATAACTGAATGATAAAGATCTGTTTTTTTTTCCATTATATGTACTTGCACACTCTAACCACACGGTTGCACATCCCACCATCAAGGGCTCCATTTACTGAATCCAGCCTCCTGAAACCCTTTTTTCATGATGCTTAGAGCATTGCAGATAGTGTGGAATAGTCCCATCTATATAATGATACTGCTTAATATGTTCTTTTCTTCTCGCAATTTTTGCTGCTTCACCCAATAAACAGTGCTTGATCCACTGCAAGAGCAGTGGTTTGTAACTGCAGTTATCTTAACTCTTTATGTTCACAAGATTTTTTTGTTGTTTTTTTGATGGCTTGCAGTGTGGGTTTGTGGATTTGAGATCCACAGACTTTGCCCGGTTTGAAAACTCCACTCACTTTCTGAGATGTCTCCTTCCTTGGGAGTTTTATCCAATCTATTATTATGGAACAAAGATTTTCAAAAGTCTGTGGCTAATTTGCAACCGGGACAACAGCTTGATGATTCTGACTAGCTACTTGCGTCTGGAGAAATAATGGTGTATCATCTACCTGCAGCTGACAGTATGATACCCCATGTTTGATTTAATATTTAGATTAAATCAGCATTGCCAGTGAGTGTTTTTACAATGTAAGGCGATGTAAATGTTTAGGAAGTTTGTTTTGGTCACATTTCACTTCATAATCTGTAATCTGTATCCTGACTGAAGGACTGACTTAACAGTTCCACCCTTTTGAGAAGGACATTTTTTCACGATCTCTGGTTAATAGCCCGACAAAGATTTTTTTCAGGGCATCTGGAGCTGTGAATGAATCCTTGTATAGTGTACATCAGATGGACGATAAGTACAGTGTACATCAGATGGACCGTGACATTAATTTCAAGTCTTGTCATATGGCTGACCAGACATGCAGTGATATTTGATCTATGTTATTGGTGGCATTTGAAGACTCAGATATGGAAACTCAGTTATCTTTGCACTCTGTGATTATTCAAAACCAGGTCTACCAGTGTGATACCACGTGGAACAACTGACAATTTTTCCTTGTTATGTGAGAAAATGTGAATGGAGTTTTTTAACTCAGACTACAGCTTCCTGCAGAAGTTTTGTCTAGTTTATGCCTTCTGGACTTGATTCCCTGTAGATTGTATGTCTGCTTACCAAGCTTGTCACAATGGCGATACGCTTGTTTTGAGTGAGATAAGTGCCAATGCACTGGAGAAAGTGGGCATACGCTTCCATTTCAGATCTTCTATGCACATCAGTGTCTTATTTGTGTGGACCATCTGCATTTATCTTGACTCTTGTATGGCTCTTATAGCAAAGATGCATGCAGATTTTGTACCTCCACATGTGATTGCTGGAATCTTCTAATCTCGCTTCTTGAATGAACCATTTTTTCAATTTTGTGGCTTTGATAAGCTTATCATTCGATGTTTTTAATTTTTGCGGCTTTTTATCTTTGCATGCAAACTCTCAAATCCGATGCCTCTGGGGACCTCTGTGCGAACATTTTTTATTGCATCATGACTGTTCCCAGACCCATCACAAAAGTTCTCATCTGCCTTCCTTTTCAGTGCTTCCAAATCTCTTGTCAATGCAAAGACTTTGTCTCCAGGCTAGCCACAATACACAATTTATACTGCTCTATAAATTTAAATGATTCATTTTTTGAAGGTTTTAGCTTGTTAGTTGCTGCTTATTGTAAGAGAATGCATATATATTGCAGTACGTTCCATAATATAGTTCAATATGAGCTAACAAAAACTAATGAGGACATTTTCTTTCCTCAGTACCTCCCAACCCACTCCTCAGTCCATTACATGAAAGAATTTAGTAAACATTGAGAGAATTTGCTTTGGGATAGTGCTTGGCCAATTTGTGTGAGGTAATGTCACCCAACTTTCAGCACTAAGTAGTTGCTTGAGTGACATGTACAGTTTAAGTTACCATTGCTCTGTGTTTGCTCTGTGAATGTTTTTTAAGCAATCTGGTTGATAGCACTTATCTCTTATTCTTTTCATCTTTATTTTATGAAATCATGTCCAATAATGCAATCCTTTTTATAGCTCACAATTGAGAGATGTAAGTGATTCCCAGAAAGATGTCCACAGTGAGACAATCATTACATTTACATTTACATTTATTTATTTAGCCGATGCTTTTATCCAAAGCGACTTACAAAAGTGCACACAATAAGTACGGGGACAGGATGTGTACAGTACCATTATTTCCACAGGCCCGGTCAGACCACAGCTGCCCTATTATTTTCTAACACAGCCCTCACTTCCTCACTTTCTGGCAAGCTGTGCGTCTTACCAGTGAGAAACGTCTGAGCATCTTCAGTGTTTTCCCACAGATCGGCACCTCAGATTGACTTATCTGATTGTGCAGCTACACTATGGCCCACCTGTTGGGTGGGATGACAGGTTCTGGTGAGGAGTCTTCATAAGGCAGCGAGCGCATCAACACCTCAATTTCCAGATCTCAGCAGCCTCGCTTACCGTTGCTTGGGTGACACAGTCATCTCCCTCACCGCATAGCATCAGTGCCGCTTGCTTCTCTGTCACCCGCCCTCAGTCATTAAAGGGCACACTGCTCACTGCAACCCTCTGTGGTTTTCACATCGGTGTGGCAACGGGAGCATTGTATACGTGCTTTTTTGTCTTGAAAGTCTTTTCTGAAGGACCGCAGTGAAGACTCACATATTGTGATGTACAGAGCAGTGGTGTGAAAGGAAGGAGGTTTAATTTGCCCGTTTGCCCATCTTAAGTGGCTGTTCTGTAATTGAATTATATTTAGTGCTGGGTTAAAATCTGAATATTTTTCATTTGTGACATTTTTTATTATTCTTGTGTTGCAAGAGAGTGTTATGTGCAGATTCCTTTTGGGGGCAGGCAGGGGCAAGCTGCTTTGACACAATGTTGCCTTCTCATATTGAATAACCGAAGTCAAGAGGGACAGTGATGGTTAGTAAAACCGGGCTGCTACTGGAAGTGGTATTAGTGAGCCAATAGGGGCACTCTTTAGCTCTAGACCAAGTGAATCATTCCCTCCAATGCTCCACTGCTGTGGTGAGAGCACCATGCTGCGGAAAGTGTCATCCTTCAGATGAGACATTAAACCGAGGTACTGAATCAGATTTGTTATTAAAGATCCCATGGGCCTTATCAAAAGAGTGTGGGTCTGAACCAGTATCCCCCCCACCCCCCCACGACCCCACCCCCACACCCCCACGCTGATTTACTATGCATATTCCTCTTTGGGGGAGCAGATGTGAATCAGATACAAAACAGATATTTAAGCAAACCTAATAAACCTGCATATTCAGCGCTTTGCTTATTACATAGCGAACGAAAGAGTCATGAAATAAGCCAAGAAGAGGAATTATTTACATTATTCCGACATATTTCCATACGTTGAATTTGTCCATTTTGCTGTTAGTAATTTGTGTCAATTATGTTTTTAGTTACTACACGTATTGTGGTATGTTTTAGTCTGACGCTCTGGTTTCAAACTAGGTTATGATATTCGTCATCGTAACTACCGGAACAATCGATGTTTCTTAAGTCATTTCTCAATACTGATTGCTCGACTGTGGCGGGGGTTTGGGGATTGCACGCTGGGTGACAGAAGATGCTTATGTAATATGCCCATGTGAAGGAAGTGATATTTGTCGATGTTGCTTTACCTGAAATCCCCGATAGGAACAGAAAACTGAGTAGAGTATGCCATGTAATTAACGGAAATCGCGGGAAAATGATCGCTCCGAAAAAGGATAATGTTTTTTCTCGTAAAAACCTACGCCCGCCCACTTTGTATTTTAGATAGAATTGGAAGCAGTGTTTGGTTATCGTCATGAAAGGCAGAATTCGTCATTTGTTACAAAGAGCCAATAAAATACGACATGGCAGTCTGTATTAATGTCTGCGAAATTCAGTGACTGAAATCGGCACTTTGCGTGATTTAATTCATATTCCAAAATGATTAAGCGACAATGAAATTCAGATTTTTCATTGACTATGAAAACAGATTGAGTGGCTTGGAGCAGTTGAAGTATTGTGTGTGTGTGTGTGTGTGTGTGTGTGTGTGTGTGTGTGTGTGTGTGCGCGCGTATGTCTTTGGAGGGTGGTGAGGGGGTGGAATTATTTCATTATGATGGCTAATCAGGGTTGACAGGGCATCACAACACCAGCCCTAGTCTCCATCCACTGCTTACTCAACCACCCATCCTTCTCCTTTAATTCTTACTGCATTCAGTCTGCTCACAGTGTGGGTCTTTGCATACTTTCCTATTTTTCAGTCATTGCTCACCCCCTCCCTCCACTGTGAAACTTTGTGTGAAGAAGTGAGGAGTCAGGGGATGGGAGACAGTGCCCCACCAGTGCTACCGGGTATGCTATGCCGTCTGAGTAGGTGTTACCTTCATGGACCTTGCTGTTCTGACTGTGGTCGGAACTCATGACTGGACATGCAGGGGGTTGCTAGCAAAGTCCACCTGTGTCCAGCTGTTGCCCTTTGCCCTTGTTGTTATAGAAAAAGAAGTGTGTTGCCATTGTGAAGCCGACATAAATTTCATGATAGCGTCAGTACTCTGTCTTACAATTTATCATGGTGAGGTGAGATGCTATTGTTGTGGCTGTGCTCTCACTCCTCTATCTCATTTATGGTAAGGATAAAGTGAGGTTGTGTTATTTCTGCTTTTCCCTTGCCCCTGACTGCCTTATGTCAGAATGAGAAATGGTCTGTCCCAGTACCCCATTCACCCCACCAGGTCATCATTGCAAATTTAGCTTTCAGACTGAGCCCTGATCGTCTAAAGACAGTATCAGTCAAATTTCTTTGAATCACTCCTTCTGAATTAAATTTCACCAAAGAGGTAGACAATTTTAAATAAAAAGTGGCTGCACACAGAGGAATAATGTAGAGTCATTTGGACATGTAGAGGGGTTTCTCTTTATAATAATTACTTCATGAGGAAAATTGGTTTCCTAAGATATGAGTGATTCCTGAACTTAAGAGTCTTTACAGTATACCAATAAGATATAATACCTTGGTTTGGCTTCATTTGGGTTTTAAGATTTCCCTTGCTGTGCTACCGAGCCCTTTTACCTAAACATGTTAGCTCACCTAAAGAAATAATTCTTGTCCATTATACATTTGACACCGGATTTATCTGAAACCATAAGCATTGCAACCAAATAAAGGTTTTAGTTTGACAACAATGATATTTTGGGACAGCATAAACATTTAGTTCTGTGAGAGATGATTGGGAAGGGGTTAATGTTGTGGGGAATTCTGCTTGGAGATTCTCACCTTCAGAGTACAGCTACGCTACAGTTTCCACGACAATCATATCGCAGAGTTTCCATGCTGCAGCACAGAAGGGTCTGGAGGGTGGGGGTGGCCTTGACATGCTGAATGTTAATGATGCACAGCTCCTCCTAGTCTTGACTCTGGTCTCAGCAGTGTGGTTAACTCTGTGCGTGTGGGCTGGGTGTGCTGTCTGTGTGTTTAGATGAGCCATTTATCTATCTAAATCTAAAATTTACTTTGCAAAGCCATGTGAAACTGCCACTCATTTAATGAACTTCACCTAATAATCATAGATGCAATGCAAGGGTGATTCATTTTGAGTTTTTAAAGTCACAGCTATCACTTAATGTAAACTTAATGATTTAACAAGCCACCAACATAGGGCGTATGCCTTTTTTTTAATTTCATAATTTCAAATGAGGTCAATGAAGCTGCCAACTCCCACATGGAAAATACATCTCAGACAGAATATGCATGGCATGGAATTTAGGGAAATGAATTTGATAAACAACAGAAGGGCGTGTGCCTTCCACCTACAGCTGATGCTTTGGCTACAGTTTCCTTGGGTGCTAAATTTCCATGCGGTCAGTTCTCTCTCCCGCACAGTGCCCCTGTGAGGTGAGACCTGTGGTCAGCCTTTCTACTGGCCTTCACACCACGAGGATGGAAGTAAGGGTCCTGGTTTAGCCGCACCTATGACTCCGATGAACAGATAGACCCCACCGCTGCCCGCCTGAGTAATTTTAACACAGGAAGGAAGCTGCAGGGGAACACAAAGTGCCGTCTCAGGGCTTTGGTTGACAGCTCAGACTGCACCCTCATCACCTCAGCAATGCTCTCAGTGTAGGGTCTGTTGTAGCGACATCGAGAAACTGCTAACCCCCATTGCATCTGCATACATCTGCAGCAAAGATTCGGCTGGAAGGAACATGAATGTTGACATCTGATCTCTTTTCACTGCTGTGAAACCTGAATACATCTGTAAAAAGCTTCAGAAACTTGATAATTGTATTAATACATTGACCCTGATGCCATAAAGGAAAGCACTGATTCAGCAATCTTGTGAAAAAAAAACATGCCGCTCCTTTTTTTCCAGACATTATGTATTTGCAATAACAAGGCATAATTTAACTGCTGATAACTTTAAAACTGATGCACTTAGTTTTCAGAACACATGAATGGTTTTGAAATTGAAGAGATTATTTGTTCACACTCATACTACACATAGAAAAGGATTTGCAGCGATGTTCTCTTTATTTACTGTAAACATTAAAATACAACACTTTTTCCACATAATTCACAATACTTTAATAATTTTTACAAAGGCACAATAATACACTCAGAAGTGTTCACAAGAACATACATTCAATCCCAAAGGTGAGGATTAGATCAGTAATAATCAACAATAATAAATATGTGGGCTTCATTTAATTACTCTGAGCAGCATATTAGTGTTAAGAGTATGTCTTCATAATAAATGATGTACCACTATTTCAGTAACACCAGAACACTATAAATTATTTTATAATTAGCTAAATTAACTAAATGAAAGCTCTCACTTGCCCATATATTGTAAAAATTAGACAAATCTCAGAAAATAGCTGATTTCATAGATGCTACCAGACAAGTGGCTATCATTGGAAGGAGTGGTTCATAGCTTTTATTTGATAAAGGGTTTTCTCTAACAGAAGAAATAATTTTTTGACAGCCCATTTTTATGGATATCATGCAGAGGGTCCGTTTTGGGACTGGTGTTTCACAGCTTGAAGAGTCCAAAGAAGTTGGCATTGTGGTGCTCGCTGAGCAGGGAGGGGTGTGACACATTGACGAAAACCTGGTCCAGGCGGTCCAGCCGCAGCACAGCTCCTAGGTAACTGCTAGAGGAGCAAGGACTCCCAGCTTGGGGCTGACAGAAGCCCAAACTGTTTCCCTCCAGAAGGGTGCGAGGCGGGTACTTCTCCTCTCTCCTTCTCCTCTTGAAGACGGTGTGGGTGAAAGAAGCTTTAGGGGGGCAGTGCTTGCATAAGAATTCCACCCGCGAGTACACGAAATACAGGCCTGTCTCATTGACCTGTATCCCCCCATCCTGGTAGACCACTCCGCTGGTGAAGGCACGGCCATTCTTTGGGTCCCAATGCAACGAGTCCCAGTGGGTCTTGGAGTGCATGTCCTTTTCAAATCGAGCTGAAAAACAACACACAGGACCATCAAACATGTATACTACGTATTGCCCAGTTGTCATGTGATATGGGTCTCTGCCACTAACTGTACCTATGAGATGTGCTGCTCGTTTGGTTTCTTTCTTCTCCTTGTTCGTCTCTTGGAGGCCTGCAACACACAGAGGGCCAGTGGCCATTATTACTCAGCAGTTTCAACAGTAACCTATACCAGACAGGATGGTAAGAGTAAATCCATATTTGACCATGCTTTGGTTAGGCCATATTACATACTTCCTCTCCAGGAAGATTCTGAAATTAAAAGGGGGTTAAAGGTTCTCTGTTAACCTGCTCCCCTTCATAACTGGTTAACATTCTGGCTAAAGCTGGTGAGATGGAAATGGACACTCACTAATTTGGCTCTGGAGTTTGGGGCTGTCAGTCTGTGCACTCACATCCTAAAATGAAAGAGAAGAGTTACTCAAAACCACATCACACCATACGCAGTTCAACTGCCAGTCTCCTCATCAAACAAACTCTGTCATGAAGAAACCGAGATAGGCAGGTATGAATATATGATCAAAAAGTACAGATCACCCATAGATTCCCAGTCAGATATCAAAACGCAGATTTGAGATCAACAGAAAGTCTTCAGGCAGCATCTACATCTTTTTCTAATGGCATTTAAAAATATGCTTTAAGGACTTCCTGTTGTAGCGGACCGGTGACCACAGCTGAAATATGGTTCCAGTCTCAGGCACTCAAATGTCAGAGGCGATTCAAATATTTCCTGTGCTTTCTTTACATCCTGGATTAAAGAAGTTTTAGTTATGGTCATATTCAGATATTTGCATGAGCAAGATTATTTTTGTCACATAACACCCCCTACCCTCACCTACCCACATAGTCTCCCACTCTTTTTTCCAGCAATCATAATGTTTAAACACATGAAAATACTAAGTTCAGTAACAGTGGAAGATATTTTAAAAACAGAGAACCAAATAGTTGTGTAATTGATTTTGTAATAACTGATTGTTTTGCATCACAGTTATTACTTGAATTGATTTTACTTTTCTATAGTTATCAAAATTTTGCTTCTGTGGATTTTGGCAAAAACTTAATACTGATGAACTAGACTGCTAAAAAACTGCAGAGCGGTTAAGATATAATCGTATAATTCTCACCCTGTGCATCAGGGGATTTGCTGGAAACAGTTCTGCATTTTGCATTGGGGATACAAATCAAGTAATGTACATTTCACCACATGAAAAAAGCAGGAAAGAGGTGGGTAAGGAAACAGGCACACAAGAGAGCACACACAAATGGACAGTACCTATGCAGGTAGAGAAGTCTCGTGTTGGAAGAATCCCACACATCCCCACACATCCCAGAACGTCATGTGGAATTTCCCCCCCTAGACTGACCTGTTTCAACTGTTCCAGTTCACTCCGCAGCTTCAGTATCTGGTAGGTGCCAAGCCCCAGCGCAGCCAGTACCAGGAATAGAACCAGCACTAGCACAGTGAGCACACAGGCTCCCCCGGAGCCCCTCTTCTTGGTCTTCACCACAGCAGGAGGGAAGGACCAGCAGGGCACCAGGCCAGGGTCTGTCATGGAAGACTGCAGGCCACTTCTGTCTACCAGGTAGACAGGAGGGTACATGTGGTCAGTGCTGGGATTCATGCTGCAGGAAATGTGCCAGTTCTGCGTGCTGACAAAAGGTGTCTGTCTGTCTGTCTCTCTCACTAACAACACCTCTGTAATAAAGCTGGGCTTCCGCGTACGTCTACAACCACATACATCTTTTCCACCCACATACCCCTCTGCTGCCTGATAGGCACTCTGATGCTAACTGTTTGCTGAATCTGACCACACACTTTTGTATGTCCCCATGATTAGCATACCCTGTGGGACAATGACATCATAGAACTGAAAAAAAAACTGCTGCCATGATTATTTGACATAATTCAAACTAAGGTCCAGTTAAGGTTAATCAGACTTAGCTTCACAGCATATCTTTTACATAGTTCCTGAGCAGGCACCATTGTACTGGGTGACTTACATACATATACTCTATTACATACTTGCTACTATATTATTCAATTTATAAAACTGAAAATGCGCTGAAACACCTAAGGTATAATGCGTTGCTCCAGAGTACAACAGCACCACAACTACAGCTTCAACTTGCAGTCTTCTAATTACAGGTCTGCTTAGATGTATTCTAAGCATTTCATCTCTGGAGGTCTCTAGCTGATCATTATTCAGGTTTTGGGGGCCACACAAGACCTGCTTAGTTAACCCTGATCATGATTAAACATGCGCAGCATTAATAAAGGACTAGAAAGACAGTCTAGACTGGAGACTGACCTAGAAAGAGTTTTCTCATCAAATTTTGGTTTCCTGAGTTGTGTGGGTGCAGGACAGGAAGGAGAAAAGACTCTAGAGAAAATGTTAGTATGTCTAAGACCAGCTGTTCACATGTTCATAGGCTGCCTGACTGCTTCAGCAGCATTCTATTTAAACCAAGTGGAACACTTTTCAGAGACTGACGACTTGCAAGCTCTAATGCAAAAAGCATCACAAGGATCTGTGCTTTACAACTAAATTGTACACAATCGGGGCACATGCAATGACAGACGTAGTCCCGTGTGTTGCCTGTTGAGTTAAGCATGTTTGTAAACAGTGATTCAGCATAATGGCAGTTTCAATGACACCAGAAAATACACAGCAGTGGGAAGCAGGAGCTGCCACATGAAACAGCCATATGTGATACTCGGGTTTCAGGAGGGTCTGCGTGCGAATGCTTCCGCAGACAGTGGGTGGGTTAACTTTGTGGTAAACCAGGCATAATCCATTTCAGCTACATCTTCAGTTCCAAACGAGGACCGTGAACTATTAATGCTCCGCTGTGCTTACGAGAATTGGTTGGTTTTGCATACTTATGCTAAACCTTTAGCCATTCAAAAATTGTTTCCCAGGACCACATTATTCATTGTGGCTTGTTCTGAAATAGAGAAGTACTTCTAACAGAAGGGCTTAATCAGCTTGAACCTTTACCTGCCCCATTTTGAGGAATTTCCATGACACATTATAAGCCTGTTCTGTCTGATGGTACCGTGACTAAACTAGGTGCCACTAGCAACAGACCTCTGCCTCTTTTTCTTATTTCTTGTTTCCAGCAAGGATGGAGTGATTAATCTTACAGCACTCCTGTGAGATTTTCCTTTTACTGCGTCATTCTATTAGATAAGGACTGGTACAATATGATTCTGACAATGGCAAAGACAAAAGACGAACTTCATGTTCTTGGCTAGTCCAATGATTGCAGTGTCATGCATGGGACATAACATGATACTCACTAACTGTGCAGCTCAGCATCAAAATGAGCAAAAAACTTCCTACTGTAGTGTTTTTCAAGTTGTATTCTTTATAGGTACACTATTCCAAATGTAATCAATAGACACTCAACCTGGAGACTCTCAACAAACCTCTAGGCTTTCAGTTTCTGTTACTGCCATTCAGGCCAGCAACATGAAAAAATCTGCAACTCTTTGACCACTAGACCTTTTTTCTAGAGTGATAACCAAGGTGAGGGTACTTAAAAACAAAAAAGATAAAAAAGGTGTCCCCTTCTGAAGATGGACCAGTTTCATTTCTTGCTGTGCACCTCTGGAAATAAAAGTGCCTGCACTATCTTTTGTGGGTGATCTGTTGCACTGAATGAGTAAAGAACAGCGCTATGCTGTGTCAGTCTGCTCAGTTCCCAGAAGTGTCAGCATGCTTGTATGCCTGGGGGTGGGGTTTGGGGTCTTCCTGTGGGCAGCTCTTTCATGCAGAGACCCGATTCTGAAGAACTGAACTGCTGCAATCACAGAAACACCTCTTCATGCTGTCTGAGTCAGCTGGTTTCAACCTGATGGTCTGAATCCTGGGGTTAACACTCATGTAACTGCTAGCGCTAGTGGAAAGTGAACATGTGGTGATTGCGTGTATGTATTAATTTACGCTGCAGAGGGTTCCATTTTTTTTCAGGGATAGTGGCTGCGGAGCTGCTATTCTGTTCCTACAGTTGCTTTTCATTACGCCGTCCCATGACGTGAACATCACACTACATCACTGCCATGTTTGAAGCCATTGAAATCACAAAGGAGCATCTCACACCATCGCTGGTTACGCCAAGAACTGTGTATCAAGCCTGAGCTTGTGTGTATTTAAAAATTCTCAAGGTTCATTGGACACTTTAAAATAATATTCACCACCTCGAATTGCAAGTCAATGTAAACAAAGGGAAACAGAAGCAGAATACTGTTCAGTCCCAGCCCAAAGAGACTCAAGGTAGTGATGGAAAACATCCTGCAGTGACCCCACACTCTTCTCCATCACCATACTGTGCTGGGCTTAACTGTACTCAGGTACTCCCATCAATAAGGTAACATACGAATTTCAAAGCAACACATAGTGGCTTAGGATACAAGTTTTATGACCAGATCAAACACAAGACAGCTGTCAGAAATATAAACTACTGCACTGTGGAACACTACATAAAGGTAACAGTGTATATAACTTTTGTATATACTTACAGTATGCAACAAAGTATGTTTGACATGTGCTTTGGTGATATGCAGTGCAAACCATGACCTTATGTACCGTTATATAAGTGTAATAAATCTGAAGTAACCATTCACTGGTAAATTATGTTAAAGATCACGTTGTTCTTTATTGATTGGAGAAGACGTCCATGATATCTTTCTGGCTGGAAAGAAAAAAAAAAAAAAACTGCACTGGCTCGCCCCAAGACTAAGCACCTCACACTGAGACTGTCAGACTGTATTGAAATCTATTAAACTGTCTTTAAATGTAACATATTAAGGCATAAAGTCGAAGGCACCATCCATCAAAAAAGCCAACTGCACATACATTTGATGTCCATGGCTGTAGCGCTTTGCCAATATGTGCTGTAACCTTGGCTATTGGTCAGTCTGCGCGTCATGTGTCCTCCTCAGATGAGGAGTAGCAGTCCAGGCCAAGGACGTTCCCTGTACTCTGCGGAGCGGGGCTGGGGTCAGAGGGCTGTGTAGTTCCCTTCTCTGCACCTGTGCCACCCTGTGCTGCCAGTGTCTGTGCCAGGGGGGAGCTGTGAAGGTTGGGCAGGCCCGAGAGCAGCACGCGGGCCATGCTGTCCGTGTGGAGGCCTCTCGGAGCCGCTCGGGACCCTGCCAGCTTCACGGCCATCCTGGTCGCGTCAAAGGAGAGCGGCTGGTCCTGACCTGGCGGGTCCGGGGCAGAGCTGCGGGGGGCGGCTGGCGGTAGAAAGCTTTCCAGTCTCTCTGAGGCTGCTGGATCCTCAGTCCCACTCCTCCCACTCACCCCATCACACTCTGTGCTCAGCAGACTGGTCGGGCCAGCGTGGTCAGCAGTGCACAGTCTCTTCGCTAGGGAGGAGAGTTTAAAGTAAAACGGGGGTGCTTCACAAAAATATTCATTATCATCAGTTTCGGCTGACTGTCTGAGGGAGACAATCTGAAGCTATTAAAGTACATAGATCTACTAACAATAAGGTAGAACTTAGAAAACGTGTTTTTTGGTGGAACACCCTGTTAAGAAGTACATAGACATTCCAACCAGTTACTAACAACATGCCATAATTATATGGCTATAAACATAACTAAAGACACTGAAAATGGTGTCTTCATCAGACATACACATTATGTGTAGGAGTAATATGCAGGTGACCCCTGCCATTGGAGATCTGTGATTCACTGGTTTGACTACTTGCACCAGGGAGCACTCCCTGTAGCCAGGCTGCTGGGTGCCACAGCAACCCCCATTCTCTTCCCCATTCTCTCAGTCCCCCATTTACATCATTATTACACTAATACAGTTGCTAATCATTTGTTTACAACAGTACTAAAATAGTTTCATCCTGATTATATACTGTGTCAAGAACAAGTCCTCTTTGTGCTAAATTCTTTGTCGTTGGTACAGTTCAGTATTTGCAGGCTTCCCTGTGCAGTTGAAATATTTATAATGGACCACCAGAAAATGGCAAGGGTCAGCTGTACAGTGTTGTGAAGCAGAGGTCTACAGCATTTACAACCTGTATTTAATGCAATGGATTGATAATTGAATGGATGATAATTGAATGGATGATAACTAAAAGAGAAAAGTAGAGGACAGAGACATCAAAACAAAATGAGGTGACCCCTGCTCTAGATAGCACTGAGGCTTGGAGAAACAGACTCACTACCTGTCTGACCTGCACACTGGGGGTTGTCGTCCTCTTGCCTCTTTTTAGCGTAGGCCCGGGGGGTCCAGGGGTGGTGCTTGCAGGATGGGTCGAGGAAGCGGAGCTTGCGGATGTAACGTTTGTACTCCTCCCCCAGCTCCTCAATGTGCTGCTGAAACTCTGCGATCTTCCTCTCAGGGTAGTGAGACAACTGGGATTGCTGTAAGACATGAGACCACACCCTATACCTTAGGGAAAGCAAGCCCTATCCCCTGGCCCAGGGGCACACACTCCACAGCCAAATTCATTCCACCATGTAAGACTTGTAACCAGGTAAACCTGATTATTCTTTACCTATGAAAACAGGCCAGTCAACCCGAAAATCAACATGAATGTGCTTCACATCACTTAATATTTCATTCAGAACATCAAAAAGGAAAAAGGTCTGAATTGATTTCAGAGGTGTTTTTTAAATCTAACACTAGATGGCACCCTGCACGAGGTAGAAACAAAAAGTTAGTTGTGACTATTGTGATTAAAACCGTACATGTCTGTACTAGTAAGGTATTTCTAACAAATTTACACTTATTTATAGTTCTAAAGTACTTGGCCCCTCTTTCATACCTGAAGGTAGTATTCTATTTCATTCTTGATGCTCGGGATCCACTTTTTCACAGCTGCCGCAGTATTAAGGCAGGACTACAATGGGGGACAATACATCGTTTCATTATTACTTTCCAACAGCAGCACAAGGAGAATTTTTTACATGTGGCATACTGGTACACTCACCAGTCTAGGTCTAGCTTCACGCACATCTTTGATTCGCCCCTCTGTTGAATATAAAATAAACATGATTTTGGCAATCGTTAGTTCCGGTAATTACAAGATCCCACTTATACATATGGTGTAGTGTCATAAGCCTTCAAAATACAGAAGGGGCATACATAGTTCCTTCAACTGTATTACATAATTAATTTATATTAAGTGTTATTAAGTCTGAACTCACGGAATGTCACATTTCATTAAACAAACAGTATCAGCTGACATAAGGTCATCACTCGATGTTAGAAAATTCAAGCATGGATAACATTATTTTAATAAGCTGGGTGAGAGCAGTGGCCTTATATTTTATCCAATCTGTGTGAGCTTGATCGTGATGTAAAAAACACTTATGCCCCTCCCGTAAACCGCTGTGTGTGTACGTGCATGTGCGTGTGCGTTACGTGGGGGGCAGCTGTAACTCCCCATAAATCTTTTGTCTGCACCTGGAGTTGAACAAATATGTCCTATCTATATAGCATCAAGTGTTTGTTCATTTTCGAGATTCTATACTGACAAAACTAGAACAGGCCTGAGGTAACATTCCTCTCGGGCATCCTTGGCTGTTGCGTTATATACGACCAAATTCTTGCAATGCCTGTTATAAAGATCCCTGAAGAAAGACCTGCTCAGTCCTGGAGGATTCAGTACTCTTCTTCATCCCTCCTCCACCTTCATCTCTCTTTTTTCCCATCTTCCTAACCTGAATTGTGTGCAGGCCTGTCAATCACCTCTGCCTTTGCGTGCATGTGTGCGTGCGTGCGTACGTGCGTGTGTGTGTGTGTGGGAGAGAGAGAGTGTGTATACAGCAGATGGACAAGACATTTTTAAACCAACAAACAATATATGAATATTTATTAACGAATGAGGAGTTTGGCCACCCTTTGCCTTCAGAGGAGCTTGGAATGCTATTATACAAATTTTGAAATGGTGTCTACTGGGATATTTGGTCATTCTTCTAGAAAGAAAGCCTCTGGTTCTTTAAGAGATGAAGGGCTTGGAAATCTACTACACATCCTACATTCCAGAGCTTCCCATAAGGGTTCTATGATTTTACGATCTAGTGATTGGGGAGGCCATGAAAAGTGTTTAACTTTATCCTGGTGTTCATGAAACCAATCTTGAATCCATGTAGCAGTGTATATGAGGGTGCTATCATCTTGGAATACGGGAACACCTTGAAGAAATAATGTTTGAATTAGAGGAGCACTGGTCACCTAAAATGGCTTCATATTTCTAGGTCACAATTCTGCCATTCAGAGTAACACTCACACCCAATGACTACCACCAGATGGCTGCCCATACCATAACATGTTTAACAGTTGGGAACAGGCAATGTGGGTTGAAGGCTTCCCATGGTTTTCTCCAAAAATAAATCCATCCAAATGTACCGTGGAGTAAAAGACAACTCAACAGTCTATACTGCTTTCTTCCACTGCTCAGAAGTCCAGGTTTTCTGCTCATTACACTAGATTATGCCTTGTTATGTACTGGCTTTGGTTACAAGTGGTTTCAGGATGGTAGCCCTAACATAAACATCAGCTTTATGAAGCCCAAAACATACAGTTTTGTTGAGACTAGATCAGAGGCTATAGATTCAGTTCTGTGGTCATTTTTAAGCCTGTGGTTCTGTGTTTTTGAACAACTATCCAGTTAAGTGTCAATCTGTCCCTGTCACTGAGCTTTGACTTGCAACCACTAGTCCTCTTTCCTGATGCAATTGTCCTTGTTTGTCATATGCCGTCATGATTTGTTCCTTTTGACACATTAAATGATTTTGCTATTTGTGTGACTGGCACATTCACAATTCAGGCACTATTATATATATACCAACTATTAGACCTCTTTCAGCATCTGTTACATCTCTCATGTTGTCTTATAAACTCACATATTTAAGTGTTGATTTTAAAACATCTCCTATAGCAAAAATACTGATAATTAGCATTGCCATTAACATGATACACTTGTGTTGAATCCTTTTAATTGCAA
This sequence comes from Megalops cyprinoides, assembly GCF_013368585.1. Lineage (NCBI taxonomy): Eukaryota > Metazoa > Chordata > Actinopteri > Elopiformes > Megalopidae > Megalops > Megalops cyprinoides. The sequence goes on along the minus strand of NC_050584.1, from coordinate 51,130,404 downwards.
TTTAGTTACTTCAAAATATGAGTCCTTTTTCATTTGGTGTTTCTATTATTTTTTCCATCCTCTTGAAAATATTTATTCATACACATATTTATCAAGATCAGAAATCAAAGTAAAATTGAAGGGCACTGTAATTCATATCACTCTGCCCTTCAGTTTTATTCACACTTTTTGGTAAATATGAACAAAAATGATAAAATACAACTACTGAGCTATTTTATGTGGTAAATACTACTCAAATGCACAGAGCTAAATCATAGAAAATACATAAAACACACATATTTCTATTCCCATTCATTTTATGCATCCTTCCTTACAAACGATAAGAGTAACTACACTTCCTGTAGCATTTTATGCGGTTATGGATTTTTTTTTTTACCATTTCTCCACGCTGAATTACCGTAGGTCCTTCAAATGTTGTAGTCTGTGTATGTGGACTGATTTCTTGAGTTCAAACCACACATTTTCAATGGGATTCAGGCCTTTATACTGAAACGAGTAGTTGAGAAATTAGATTTAGTGGTCTGTTAATCATTTCTTTATTGATTTGGATTAACGGGCTGGATCATTTTCACAGTGAAATCTCCATGTTGGCCAAACTTGAGCTTGCTGGTGGAGGCTTGGGGGAATGAGATTTTTGATCAACTTGTTTAGATACCAACGACTTTATCTTAAAAGGGCCCCAGGACCAAAAGAACAATTTTCTATTTTGTCACTGACAAACGCACAGCCTCGTATGATGCATATACCACCGTTCTATGCTTTCTCTTAGTATTATGTATTGTAGAACCGGAAACTCAATCCGCGGAAGGTTAAACAACCGAAAGCAATCGAACTTCTTTAACCTTACCAAGAAAACATGCAGAATGCCTCGCAACTCTAGGGAGTCTCAGAAGACACTGTGCAGCAATATTGTGTACTGGCGAAGGCGGTTCGATGTTGGGATATCGCTATGTCCTAGTTCCAATGGAAGGTAGTTCAGCTAGCTAGCTAGCTAGCTTGTGAAACAGACAAGAGAAACAATGTACTCTAATTTGTTGTATCCATCGTTATAATATTACTGGCTGTTATCAGCACTTCGAAATATATTATTCTTGCTGCCAGCTTTTAGCACAGAAATAACACAAATACCGGTAAAGCACGGTTCGATAATTCCCATTTTGCAGGGCGTCGGAAATTTTATTTTTAGGTCGTCCCGAAAGGTAAAGCAACTCAGGCTTACAGCTGGGAAAAATTAATTCGCAACAGTAAACAAGACTCACTTACCTTCTCTCTCCTTTTGCAACCACAGTCGGTTCAGTTTACCGAGATGTTTCTCTTCGTTCCGGGCCATGTTGGAATCATCACGACCATTAGCAACAGTTGTCAACAACCGGTCACATGACAAATGCCAAGGAACCCAGTGAAGTCAAGTTTCCTGTCACGTGTTGGGGAGTTTTATAAAAAGACAACACCGTTTGATGGATGTTCTTTGGATGAAAAACAGGTACACCCAATACCAACTAAAATTGGCCCCGTAGAGGCTGAAAAAAGAATCAAGCTTTCTTTTGCACACGTTGGCTATATGTAAGTGAACTATAGTTTATACATTTTAAAACCCAACGTAGCTATTTATGACTTTATATGCTGTTTAACAGCAACAAAACTACATTTTTGGTTCTCTACGTTCCTGAAGTCATGGTGGGGAATCTGTGACATGTTTTCATGGATTGTTTATTGATAAGTAATTTACAAGCTTTCCGTGATTAACATATTTTGTCTTCATACATTTGATTCATGACTAAGAGATGAGTAGTTGTGTATTTCTCTTAATTAAATTTGTGCAGGTTGATTTTCTTCATGTAAATTTTCTGGTCTGAAAAAAATGGTATTATTTATAATATGGACATTCTCACAAACTATGTCAGTAGGCTTTAAAGATTAAAGATGTTTTATTTCATTTTTAAAAATTTGAACACCATTGAAATCGATCAATCAAAAATAATATTTACATTAGGTCATCAAGAGATGGCAAAGCTGCCTTATTTGATCAGAAACATCTTCTTCTTGAGCAGGGTTGCGATTTGCTGATGGTTCTGTGTGTCCCCAACCTCGGCCACCTGCAGTGGAGTTTTCTGCACATTGTTCGTGACCTGCAGGTTAGCCTTCTCACCCTGTGCCCAATTCACCAAGCTCTGCACGCAACCGAGGTGCCCACAGCGGCTGGCATGGTGCAGTGGAGTGTCCTTGTTGTTATCCAGAGCATTGATCTTGGCACCTCTCTGCAGGAGGAGGTCTATCAGAGCGTCATGGCCACGCTCTGACGCCACGTGCAGGGGGGTCCTCCGCCACACATTCTTGTCATCCACATTCTTGTTTTTGCAAGAGGACAGTAGGTCCCCTGCCAATTTTGTGTAGCCATTGGCCGCAGCGTAGTGCAGAGGAGCGCAGCCATCCATGTCCTTGACCCCACACCTTGCCTTACTGGCCAGCAGAGCAGAGGCTGCCTCAGACTTGCCCTCCATGGCTGCCAGGTGTAATGGTGTCTTCTTCTCTTTGTCGACAGCGTTGGCGTCGGCCCCGTGGGAAAGCAGAAGCTGCACCACAGAAGCATCTCCATTGGCAGCGGCATAGTGCAGGGCCAGCTTAGCTTGCTTATCTCTTGCATGGATGTCAGCTTTACCCTTTATCAGCTGGTATACTACCTCCTGATGGCTGTGCTGGCAGGCCACATGAAGCGGTGTCAGGCCTTCTTTAGTGACAGCATTCGCCTTGGCCCCAGCATGCAGCAGTGCCTGTACCAGTGCTGCTCTGTTGTGCAGGGCTGTCAGGTGCAAGGGTGTCTGTTCGTTGTACCCGGCTGTGTTGGCGTCCAGGCCGTTTTCCAGTAGAAGCTGTGTTATTGCAAGACTCCCACTTTGAATGGCCAGATGCAAGGCGGAGTTATGGTTTGGCAGTTTCGCTGCTAGGCTGGCCTTTTTGGCAATCAGTACCCTGAAGGCCTCCACATTGCCCAACTCTGCTGCCAGAAGCAGAGGTGTGTAATGCAGTTCGTTGTGTGTATTAACGTCTGCACCACTGTCTATGAGAGCAGCTATGATCTCTTCCAGGTTCCTCTGCACAGCTTTGAAAAGCGCAGCCTTCATAGTGTCTGGGGTCAGGCCCTTGGTGTGGTCTAGAAGAAGACTGTATATACTTTGGCTGTTTAGGTTAAATGCAGCCTCGATGATGCCAGAGTCTATCTTGGCACCTGCCTCAATAAGAATCTTAGCAGTTTTTTCAGAGCCGTGGTTAACAGCATGAAATAGTGCGGTTTTCTTCTTGTTATCCCTCGCATTCACAGGGGCACCACTTTGCAGAAGGCTCCGCGCTAAACTGCTGTTGTCCTCCACAGCAGCCATGTGCAGAAAGGTTCTCTGATTCTTAAAGTGTCTGTTTTCCTCCTCTACTATGGCTTTGACTGTGCTGAGGTGCCTATTCTGTGCTGCCAAGTGGACAGGTGTTTTGGATTTCTTGTCCAAGGCATAAATGTCAGCCCCAGCCCGCAGCAGTGCCTCTACGCTGGATGTATGGCCCCTCTCAGCAGCCCTATGTAGAGCTGTGCGGCCGTGGCTGTCCTTCATGTCCAACTTGGCCCCTTTACTGAGGAGAAACTCCATGACGGAAACTTGGCCGTGCTGGGCAGCAATGTGTAAGAGGGTCTCCTGGGATGAATTGACCGCGTTGACATCATTGCTTTTTAGAAGGCCGTCCAAAAGAGGGAGATTTCCAGTAGCAGTGGCATCGAATATATCACCAGATTTTTGACGTACTGCCTTTGGTGCTCCTGTTCTTCCATCTGATTGGGTGATCAGTTCCTCCTTGCTGAGCAGAGGCTTCTCATTTCTTTTAGGAACTACCACATCTAAATTCTTCTGAGGGGCCATATCCCAGGTGTGTTTAAGAGAGCCCTTCTGGTCCCTCTCCAATAGGTATCCAATCAGCTGCCTCCGGGCATCGTGCACTGTCTCATTCACGCTGCCCACATATGTTTTAATGCTCTGGTACAGGTCGGGCTCAACGAGTTTCAAACAAGGATAGAAGAAAAGCCTGCATGCTCGCTCACCTTGCGAAACCAGAATGTCCAGCACTCTGGAGTTCTTCTCCTCTCGTGTTCTGTTGTAGGACACCAGGATTTTCTTTTCTGGTGGAAAGACTCCCTTATCGATAAGAAGGTTCAGCAGATGTTCAGTGTTACAAATACCTTCTGCCAATTCTTTCTTTTTTGTCTGAAGAACTTCAACTGCATAAGGATTAGTGAAGAACGTAGTTGAACGCATGTTTGTAAATCTTTTATACTATTAGCCTTCAGACAAAGCAAATATTAAAATGCAAGTTTAGATTATTATGCTTAAAAATTAAGGTTACTGCATGTATGACTATGCTGTTGAATTTGCCAGCCTCTTCTTCCCTGAACACTACTAAAAGCCTGAAGCACACCCTCACTTAGACTAATCTGTTATTCCCACAGCAACCAGGTAAATAGTAAGGCCAGATAAATCACGCCTCTGGCCGTTTCTTTGCCAGATCTCTTTGCAACCTGAAAAACTGTTTGTTGGCCTCTTAAAATTGCAACAAATTGAATATGCTGTATACTGACAAGCTTGACCCTTTTCAGAATAAACTCCTAAAAGATTAAAAAATGGAAACACAGCTTAGCTACTGGGGCATTATTTTTGCATTATTTGCATTCCATACAGTCTATCTAAATACCTGCAGCCTGGCTACTGTTACCATGATTGCAAAGAGTTGCCTTTGTGTATGTGTGTGTGTGTGTGTGTGTGTGTGTGTGTGTGTGTGTGTGTATGTGAGAGAGAGAGAGAGGCAGCAGAGGAATGTAAGTTCAGAGTTCAGAGTCTTTCCCAGCAATAAACAGAAGCTAGACAGCATACAACCACACATACTCACACCAAGAGAACATATAAACACTCCTTCATGAACAAATACCAGTGGTGTAAATATCAGTATTCTGAAGTCAGGCTTAAAGACAATTAGCCACATTTTGTCCATCTGCAACCCCATGTCAAGTTTTACAGTTTGAAGGTACATATGATGGCATAATCAGTGTTCTGACCACAGCATAAAGTGCAGGTGCACTATGATATGATAACCAGTACTGATTGCAGTGGAGCACATTGACAACAAATAACAAAGTTTATAGAACTGGGGGAATAAACTAAGCAAGTTGTGAAGATACTCATGGGGTCGTATTGATTTGTTCAACTTTGGCCTCAAAGAAATTAAAAGCAATGTATGTCTTTTCATGCACTGATCCACATCTTAAGCCTAAGCTGTTCAGAAAGTAGACTACCTGTGTCTGGAGGTTTCTAGACTTATGTCTTCCCTGGGGCTTTGTTGCTGCTCAAGCAGCCATGTGATGAGTGTAACTCAGAGAGTACTTCGTCATAAAAAAAACACCTTCACCTTTGTATTCATTTTTATAATGTCAGTTTTATGGCATATGTTTTTCAAAGGCAAAAAGTCAGTATTAAAAATTAAAATGTGCTTTGGTTGGATTTAAAAAAGAATGTAGTTCAGATTTTTTAGTTAAAATCTTACAAGACTCAATTTTCTCTATTAAGTATAAATAGTTTAAATGTATTGTTGGTGTTCCCAAGAATAATGTGATTAAACCATGATGTTTACTTTCTGTTTCATATCAATTATTTTCAAAGCATAGCTGTACCTAGAAAGACTGGACTGTTGAGCTGTCTTTCGGCCAACTGGGTAGTTTTCCACTATGGTAGGTCTGGCCTTCTCCTCTTTCTACAGAGGCGGGAGATTGATATTTTTATACGATCACACTGTGACCACCCAGAATACATGTGAAGCGCCACACTAAATTTAGACATGTGTCTCCCCTCTCCAGCAGACAGAACTATGACCCACTCTAGGCCTCTGCTTTCCACACTCTGAGGATGTCCCATATATGAACTGTGTGTACACTCTGCTCTGAGACTGATTGGCAATCCCTCATTTGTGTCTCAGTCATGACTGGTGACACATATACATCTTCACTTTGGGTGTGTGTGTGTGTGTACATATAATGTATACAGAAAACATATGGAGAAATATTAGTCATAATTGAGATTTCAGAGAACAACACTTTCGGTTCAGGAAGTTAAAACGGTATTGTCTTGCTATATAAGACCTTCACCACAGGACGTCCTATAACTCCTTTAAAGGAAGCTATCTGTTAGTCAGCCCTCTGGCTCTTTATTCAATTGATATGTTAATGTTACAGTCAGGTTGGCCTGATTGCAGCTAGTGACTGTCGTATTTTAAAATTTCAAGTGAATTATTATTATTATTATTATTATTATCATCATTATTGTTATTATTATTATTATTATTATTATTGATTGGGTTGTCACCATCTAGTTTTCCTGTTTTAAAAACAGATGGAGGAACTTTCGTCCAGTATGAATTTAATTAAAGTAATTCAGTATAATACTTACATCGAACTTTAAATCATTGTAATGAAGATTAATGAATTAAGCACATTTAGTTTTTATTATTTATTCGTTTTATTTATTTTATGTTGCTGCCGTAGTCAGGGGTGAACACAAGATTGGTTTCTGTCTCACCCACTTAATATTCTGCATTCATACAAACTCCACTACTTTAGAAATACTGAACATAAAACTCCCGCAGGACCATAAATCTCCCGCGGGATATCTGCCGTGGTCTCGGTACTACAGTACAGTACCTCTGTAATTTATCTCGGTTTAGATTAGGAGTGTGTTCCAGTAATACACGCCCTCTATCTGTCGAAATGACGTAGCTCTTCCGACCGTTCTCTTGCCTTATATGGTTAGGTAGGTTCCGACTTTCCGGTATGATGTCATTCTTTTCCCAAGTTAGGGCAGCCAAATCAAAGACAATTTTACAGAATAATAGACTACGTTTGGATTAATAAAACGAACACATTTACAAGTTATCTCTGAGACTGTGGCTGTTTAAATCCCATCACAATTCAAATCACCAGTTCAACCAATTTATGCTGGACGAGAAAAAATACGTTCACAAATTCGCAATTTTGAAAACTGACCTGTGATAACGTTTCATTTAAAGAACATTTTCGTTCTGATGTCCTTCTGTCTCGTGATACTCTTTGTGCCTGAAGCCTTCACTATAAAACACATTTCATCCACCAGTGAATATTAATTATACCAACAAGGTCTGGAATATTTGATTAAAATAATAATAATAATAATAGTAGGCTACACTGAAAATATCTCAGTAAATTATATGTGCCCCTGTCAGTAGGCTAACTGTTTTCGTATTAGTCGAGTGAGTCGTTAGTGGTAAAGAGTTTGAATTTATTAATCACGTTGCGGATGCATTGAGTCGGGGTTCCTGAAGAGCTTTGCCTCCCTCTGCTGGATGAAAAGTTAACTTTGACGAAAGCGACATTTCATTTCGACGTCAACAAACACACTTTGCTTAGGTTTATGGAGACTATTCTATCAGCAGGTGCACACATCTGAAATGGTGCTAAAGCCTTCTTAACTTTAAAAGAAGAAGAATCTATTATTGTCATTATAATGAAGATCACGTACGATTTGTATAATAGCGTACAGCCTATACGTCACTTCATGGGTCATATTTATTATGTTGAGTGTGCGTATCATTTCTAAACAAGTAACTATATCACATTCACCTGGATCTAATCATATGCTCTCTTACTTGTGCAGTAAATCCAAGATATCTTGAGAGCATAATTCAACATGATTGAAAATGAATTCCCATTCAGTTTCAGTAAACAGGCCTATCATTGTGCCAGTATCTTTTTTTTATAACGTGAAGGTGTTTACATTTTTGTTACCAGCATTTATAATTATTTGAATAATTTATTTGTTAGATGTTGAGTGTTGTGATGATTTTGAGGTCAGACTGTCGTGTTGACAAGAACGGTATATAAGGTCTTAACCCAAAGTCTCAAATAAAGCAGTAATGTATAATTTTACACTGAAACTTCGTAAGGCGGGCTTAACGTGTGCTTCCGTATATCAGACTGCATATCTTACTCACAATATGTTCCTTTAATGTCACTTTACGTGTTTGCTCTGCTGGCCGTGTACTCCTTGACTCTAGAATGGAATCGCTGACCCTGAGTTCATCAGACGAAATAATGGAGTTTACCTTGTTTATTAGTTGCCTTGGGTCTTCAGGCTAATTGAAGTGTCAGCATCACCTATAGCTTTACTCACAAAACGCATAAAAACTTTGGAATGATACGTTACAGTACTGATTGGCTGTGAACATGATATGCTAAGAGAACTGAAGGAATTTTGCAATCAGTGTTGTAATCAGTAACAGACTATCTCAAAATAATTAATAAATATTGGCCGTTGAGAGCAAATACTAATCAGGTAAAACGTGTGCTTTTGAAGACAAGACATACAGGAACATGCATGGAAACAATACACAGACAATTGCCTTCATTTTAGATACTTTATTATTATGCTTCTTAAATATCGATTAGTTTCCGAGGTTCTCAGAAAACAAACATAAAAAATTATACTGTTTTATTACAAATGGTAAACTTAAGTACTCCAAGTTCATCATATATACAAATAACAATGAGTTAAACCCCATTAAGCAACTTTAGAAAAAGAAATAACTCTTGAAGCTTTTTTCTAACTTAAAGAACAATTCAATACAATTAAGGAAAAAGTACATTTATAACTCAGAAATCAGGCAGCTTTTATCAAAAGTATTCAGCCTTTATAACACGCCTTTCAATTGGCGCAACAATACAGGCAACTATGTCTCTATTGCAGTTTTTGTCTTAATTGTTTTCTTAATACTGAATGATCTTCGAAGGTTAGGTCCATGCAAAACTTGGTCGACGTGAACAAAGTTAAGTCTTTCGTGTATCTTGTCTCAAAACAGCACGAAACAGAACAGTAAGAAGTTGTGCTGTTTGCTGCTGTTTCTTTTGTCACCGACATTCTCAACTTGCGAAATTCTTCCCCTCAGTTGAGTCGGAACTCCTGCGCGCACCGGAGCGCGAAGCACTCGGCCAGGCAGCCCCTCCAGTCATATGCTGCATTCTGTCTGACCGCTGCTATAGCTTGTAGATACAGCCATCAATTTCGTCCTTGTTTTCTCTTTAGGTTAGTCTTTGTCTCGCTCGAAGCTTTCGTTGTTCTCTTTCTCAGAACGTTTGCAACTGTTGTGTCAACATCAGTTGGCATCCGCTGTTGACATGATTCATGACCTTTTGTTTGAGCTGGGCAACCTGCTCCCGGAGCATATTAGCGGTGGACGCCAGTTCAGAGTTCTGGGACTTCAGGCTCTTGACCTTATCTTCCAGTCTAGAAATCCTCTCCAGCTTCCTCTTCCGGCACTTTGAGGCAGCGATTCTGTTCCTCATGCGCTTTCTTTCAGCCTTTATCCGCTCCTGGCTTTCCATATCGATGGGGGACAGTGGAGGGGTCTCACCGGGCATCTCGGGCACTGTCTGCGGCTCCTCTTTAAGCGCCTGCAGCCGGGGGTGTTGAACTGGCAGCTGTGTGCTCATGTGGTGCTGCGGTGGAGCAGTCGAGTAAGTCATGGCGGGATTCGCAGTGCTGTAGCTCGGCGCCGGTGCAGTGCTGATTGCTGGATTGAACGTGTTGAGGTCTGCGTACACCGGTGGATCGGAACGCATGGTGGAGTTGTAAACGGTCCCCCCCGCCATTGAGGAAACAGGTGCCATGGCACTGTTTATACTCGTTTGTGGGGCAGACGTGACACTGGGCGCATTAGGCATGTGTTGGTGATGCAGCTCCGCCAGTGCCCTCACGAAACCCTCAGCAAACCCCTCCTGTTCATCTGTGACGTTCTTCGGACAGAGAAACTGAGTCGGGGTCGGGGTAGTGGTAATCAAGCCGTTGCTTGATTGGATGATGAGTCTCTCCAACTCTGGCGAGGCCAGTTTAAGCAGTCCGACATCTGGCGAAGTCAGAATGTCGTTCGCTTTCGCCCGCAGGTGAGGTTTTAGGGTCCCCGCTGGGTCAGTGAGATTGAGCGTCATGTTTTGTTTCAGGGCTTTGTGGTTGTATCCGTAGCTGGCACTGTCATGCTGGGAGAAGGCAGCGTTCAGCGAGTCATCGTAGAAAGTAGTTTCCATCTTGGTAGACATAGAAGAGTGACCAAAACACAGTTCAAATGTCTTTTACTCACGGGGTTTTCCTCTTTTCTCCTTTGCTTCAGCTGTGGTCTTCAGAGTAAAACTCCGCAAAAGTTCGAGAGAGCAACTAAGAGGTTCTTCCTGCTCAAACGAGCGACTCCGGAGAATTGAAAGACTTCAGTCTTTTACTTTGAAGTTCAAATGGATAACAGTGCGCAGTCTTTATTGTTAGCCCGATGATCTTCAAACTTCAACTGTTGTGAGCGAAACTCTCACAAGTTCGGCGAATCAATGGTTTCCTTCTGAAGAGATGCAAACTAAGATCGCAACAACTTCAAAACTGCCACTACAGTGCTGTTCCGAGGCGTTCAGACAGTAATCTGAAGAAAGCTGCTAAGTGCTAAAGTTTATATTTGGTTTATACACCTCTTTAGGGTAAGGTGTTTTACTCTGCTATGATCTGTATACTCTGAGCTCTTCCAGCGTGGAGGCAAACCTTATCTGCTACTGCTGCCACACTAAAAATAGCAATGATGTCATGCCTGAAGTCTCTTATTGGCTGGAGGCGATGTGCTGGGCGTTCCGTTATTTTCAGATAAGGCGCGTTGCCTAGACGACCACCCAGAAGATTCTTCTTCTCGCAGTGGCTGATGGGATGAGGTAATGCTGTAAGTCGAAAAACGGTGCATTGTGGGATTACGTATTGTTTTTGAATATCTGGTTACCCGCTTAGCTTTACAGTCAGTGGCGGGATATATATAATTGTTAAAGGGCTAGGCTCACATAATTCTCAAGTACTTTATTTGTTATAATGACTTAAATGTTCTAAATGTTTTATCACTAAATAACATATACTTCAATAAAGTACATTTATCAAGTTAGTTAAATTATTTTCTATTGATTTCATAAAGCAAGAAAAGTAGATTACTTAAGTCTCTTACTTCATATATAATTTACAATTTTTGTGTGTTATTTATAACATTGTCTTTCGAAAATGACATTTCTTCATGTGCATGTAAGGACAAGGTGGGTTAGCGGAGTTCATTTGCCAAAACAAGGCCAATCAATGTATCAGGTCGTCTGCTTCCAAATTACCGTGGAAAAGTCCAGTTGCCCTTGCGTTTTGAGACTAATAGAATGAAAAAGGGGGCGTGTTTACCACAGAGTAACAGCATGCCTTGCAGTGCCTCACTTGTCTCTATGACACAGTTTGAGAAATCCTCTCAAAAGTTCGGACAGCTCTGATAAAAGACAGTCAATCTAAAATTGTTCAAATCATTATGACGTCTTAACTTCAATGAAATAGAAGTTCCTTGTTATATTTAGCTTGCATTCTCATAAATACATAGGTGTCTTGGCGGTATTGTTCATCTTTGGTGCATCCTTCAATTACTTTTTTTTCTATTTAGAAGCGCTGATACTGCTGTAATGGTCAGCTACAGGCAAATATTACTGATTTTTACACATTGTATTTAACCAGACTATTGTTGTTATTTTCATAGCGTATACCACCTGTAAAATAAGTACATAAAATATGACATTGTGCTGTGCCTATCCACATCCCAAGGTAATAATTCATCTTTTCACATTTTTGTAGCTATAGATTGCATTGTTCCAATTACAATGTGAGACCCGAGTTAAGCTGTCCTGCTTAGAGCTAGTATTGAACTTGTGTTAACTGAGTATGAGCAGTGCAGTAAAACCCAGTGCAGCTGAAGAAATGCAGTTCTGATTGTGATTCCCACCTTTAAGTAAACACAAATGCTGTTTTCCTCCAGTCACCATCTTTGGGCTGAATGATAGTACTCAAAGGAAAAAAAAAACATATTCACAACTTTTGTGTAAGCATATAACAGCTGAGTGTGGTAGTTAAAAAGATAAAAAGCTATTCAGCCTTATACTTTTGAGTTCACACAGAGCCTGTGACCAAACTGAAGGGCAACTAAGGCTGATGTCACTTTGTTTTTGTTTTTTTCTTCTTCTTCTAAATTTTCCCATATGTAAACATTGTGATTTGTCCAGGTGGGTCTACATAAACAGCTTTAATTGCTTCATAGCCTACTACTTTCATGTTTCACGTTTCCAGTTAATAAGAAACAACACAAATGTGATATTTCGATTATCTTTCGGCATCATACACTAACAACATACATCTAGGAAGGTGCAGAGTTTGTGGAGAGTTACCGCGTTTATTCGTTTTTAATCGTGGCTCGAAGTTTGCGTATGCCCCTGAGCAATTTCACTTTGTTGCAACAGCCGCTACGTACGGTGCTGTTGAATCGGCACGTAAACATGACGCTGCACTTGAGTTGGTTGTGAAAACTCTGGTGTTATTTGTGTAAATGTCAATGTTACTGTATCCTATCCACAAACGAATAGCCAACATAAACCTAAGAAACATGAGAAAGAAATTTAGCTCAATCGCAATGAAAACTACCGCCGGCACTGCGGCACTCACACGTAGACAGAACACTAAATGTTTTGTATGCTATCTAGCTAGCTACAACTACTTGCTGGCTTGTTCCTCAAATGGTTTCACTCCAAGCTAAGTAGCTACCTACAGGAGGAACAGCTACTTGAAGTAACTGTGGTAGGTAAAGATGCTTTATAGGATGTGAAGGCTATATGTACAGGTAGTTAATACGCGGGATGGCACATCAGGCAAGTTAACTCGAGAACGCTATTTTAGCGCCAGTAGATTAGGTCAGGAAGGCGCCTCTTCAGTGTTTGAAAATTCCCCATTGTCCAAACGTCAATGAGTGTTCACCTTGCGATGCGTTACAGTACTTTAAAAAATATGCGCATGTAGTTCTAACAGGTCCTTGCATGTGCTTATGGCATCGTCCTTTGGACATTTTCGACTGTTCTCAGCTACCCGGTGTTCAGAATCAGACGGAAAAGCTTGCACTGAAGATGTACACTTTGAAAAGTTACAGTTAAACACGTAATATAACAAGGGATAAAACATACGAACACCACTGATGGTCGATTTCATTGGTGCAATTATGCAGGGTTATCTTGATTGGTAGATGCATTCCTGATGCGTCTCGTGTTTCCATCACACCGAATCTTTCCATAGTCTCCGTGTATATTGACCGATTCAGTTGACTTGTAATGAAATAACAAAATTTATTTCACACAGTCAGACTCATTCTGTTTGTTCAATTCAGCGACGTGTTTCAGGTAAAAAAAGAAAAGAAAAACAGAGAGACAGTGCCCGTCTCCAGTTTAATGCTCTGCCATTTACCTTTGGTATATGCTGTATTTTTGGAGATGACAGACAGGCATTAGCAAAAAGCAATACTAATTGGGAATTTCATCATGGATTTGTTGAATTTTACCAGCTGAACTAGCTCAATTCAGCGACTGTTTACGAATTACACCAAATTCCAACAAGTCATGTTATTTTACAGCAGGTGTGTTTTAAATGTGAGTTGTTTCCATGATTGGAATTCGCATACAAGAATTGGTCTCATTCTTAATTTAGATGACATTTTAATTATGGGTAGATTTGTTGACAGCATTCGGTTGTTCGGTTGGCTGTTGTTTAGAGTACTTTGTCCAAAGCTAAGGATAGAAAAATTAACTAAAGGTTATGTAAGTTTTGATTTGCCAGTGACTAAAATTTTTTTAAGCAAGTGCACTGGAGACCTCCTTGGTTGAAATCCTACTCCATTCACAATTTCCACTGGATATATGGTTCTAATGGGATGTAATGGGTGTAAATATCTGGTGTAAGTACTGCCTGTCTTGAAGCATAACACAAAAAATTCCCCCACAAGATTTGCAATGAAATAAAAAATAAGGCCAAAGGAGATGTGCCATTTGGAGGGTATGACAGTCAGTTTGGGATGGAAAACCACCCTTAAAAGGAATTAAAAAGGTGGAAGACTGGAGTAATTGCATTTATTCCTGTCCCTAGACACCCAACTGAAAAACTGTTCACCTTTCTTTTTGTTGCGGAAAAACAAAACAGAACAACAAAACAATGCTTCCGTCTCTGCTGGAGTGTGTTGGCAAATCAACAGGAGTCAATCTGTAGCTGAGATTAATGTCACAAGATCCACTACCCTTAGGCTACACAATACATTCTCAGCAGTTTTTAGGCCTAATAACAGTTCTGGTTGTGAACATGTCTGCATTTGCACATGTGTTTTCTTAGATTCTTTGATAAGAAGAATCAAATCAATTGTTTTGTAACTGTATGGTTTGCTGGGCCTGTTGGGACAATGTTAGGAATGGTGTCTTCAGTGTTGATTTACAGGCAGAAACCTATTGGTGGTGGTTCTCACAATGAATGAAAATATATTCAAAATACTCGAATCCTCATTTCATTTTTATTCACCTTCCCTTTAATATGTATTACCGGTACTTGTAAAACTACTATCTTCTCAGTTAGTCTGGATTAGAGTGCTCATAGAGGCATACAGTATTTTTCAAATAAACAAGAAATAAAAGCAGGTAAACTACATAAATGAGGCAGTGAAACACTAACAATGTATTTTTTGAGTGCACGGCATATACTTGTTTCTAAAGATAGGGAATAATTCTTGGACAGTTATGCTTTTGCTTTAAATGTCTTGTGATTTTACTGTGCATATAAGATTGTGTTGCCCACTGGTCTAGTAAATTATAAATGGAGCATTGAGGAAAATGACAGTTTATATACTTAAATACACTGGATAGTCTTCCTCAGGCAACAACAGGTGTCGACCTATCAAACAAGATTGTGTGTAGTCCATGATGTTACCACAGTCATCTGTCAGAGGTGTCCTATCAATCATTTGTCATTCATAAATACATTTTTGTGTTATTGCTCACTCATAATGAGAGGCAATAGTGTTTTGATAAGTGGGTATATTTGTCCCCGTATTACTTTTTATATGTCAGAACAAGTACCATAGAGGAAATGAAAGCCCCCAAGTTCCTTGAGAGAGTGGAAAGTGAAAGCGAACCCTTCGTAGATCATAAAATCACCTTATCCACCGTCAGACCACAGACTCTGAGGAATCAGAGCTAATGGTCTGCCTGCCTTTTCTGTTGTGCTTTTCAGGGGTTAATGATGCTATGAGTGGGGCCAGCTCTGGAGCTTAAGCCTTGTTCATGGCCTTGATTATGTTCCTGTGAAGAGGGGACAGCTGGACTAAGGGTGGAGTTATTGGACTATGCAATGCTACATTGTCGTTACATTTGAACAGAATTGACAAGCACAGTTATAGTTTACTATAGTTACATGTAGTTATTTGTCAGTCATGTTTTAGGGATGGAGGGTCTGTGTAACTTAATGTCATGTTGTCTAGCTTGAAAGACAGTATCACTTGAATGAGTGGAATTGAAAAATGCAAGTAAAATCAAAACGAAATAACACCAAAAAAAAAAAAAAAAAAACAGAAAAAGGAATCCAAGTAAACCTTCCTCAAGCAATAAATGATGGATTCCTTGTGTTTGTATGTCTTATGATCCTCCTTCAGTGTTGTCGTACTGTCATTGGAGCAAGCCACAATATTCTGTTTCTTCCTTGGCGGGATCACATTTTGCATCAAAAGCCACAGTTCTCATTTCTGAAAAATGGTGGATACACTGCATAAACACAGGGGCTTCCCGAGGCTGCGCTTAAGTTGCCTGGCCTCCCCAGGGCTCAAGTGCAGCACCACCCAGCCACTCTTTAAGCTGTCTGTGGAGCTGCCAGCCAAGGGGGGCAGCGCACAACTCACTGGCTTCCTTAAGCTCACGGAAAGTGGAGTTATGTTTAGGCAATGTAATTTTAACAAGATCACACTCCCAATCTCACATATCCATATACTGTGTGCAGCTTGTTTAGTTTGTCATCTGGCCTGTCACAAGTTAAAGCGGCTCACAGGAGCTGGAATTGTCTCCACGGTGGTCTTCGTCTGTGGTGGGTCTGGTGGAAACACTGTCCGTTTACCTTCACTGTACACTGAGCCCATAATCCCTGTCGTGATGTACTGAGACTGTAAAAACAGGATCCTCAAGCATTTCATATGAACAAAATCACTGTTATTTTCCCTATGACCTGTAAAAATATCTGTATTTGTGGCAGTTGCCTCGTAGGAGTCAGCAGTAAGCTGATGCTCTGTCAGAAGTTAATTGCGCAGTTTCAAATGTTGTTTGTACAGAAATGTAGTCATGTAAGCAGGATATCTTTTTGGTGTAATATTTGTTTGTATACTCATGTATAACCATCAAAACATTAAGAAAAAGAAAAAAAAATTCACAAAAAGAATCAATGGATGTTATCTCTACATGTCCTCCAAGTGTGTCCAACATCACTGGGTCACTGAGCTGGTTTCAGAGATTTCTTTATCACTCTTCAAAACTGTTTTAATGTCTAGTAGTAATTTGACATTTGCCGTCTGAGTAACTGACACTCTTACTATTTGTACAGCTGTGCATTATAATTGAAAGTGCACTTTTCAAAGATTTCAGATTTGATACACATCTTGTAATGTATAATTTATTGTACCATGGTTTGTAATACTGTAATGTCCTAACCAACAGCAGAAATATCAAGAGGATCACTTAAAGGAGAGTACATGTTTTATTATAATCACTGTGTTCCTACACAAACCCCCTATGTATTCTTCCTGGTTCCTGTGTAAGTGACTGTAATTTGTGGTCTAGTTCATGGACCTGCTGTTTCTCACCAGAAAACAATGGTGTTTCAGTGGGGAGGGTAACTGCCACTAACTAATGCTGTCATGTCCTCCCCTCTCTGTCTGGGTTTCTCTTCCTTGCCCAATCTTTATAACTGTCTTTAGCTTTTAATGTGTAAATCTGTCTCTGGGCACTTACTGAATGGAGAGATGTACCTGGGGCGGATGACCCAGATGTAAAACACTGTTGTCTTCTTCTGTGAAACTGCACAAGAGAACTTTTATGAAGTTCCAATGATTTATGTCTAATTTGAGCTTGAGGCAGTGTATGCTTCTGCCAGGATTTTATGCTCTCAGAAGAATGTTCCCAGTGTTGACTTGTAGAGAACTTTTCTCAGGATTTTATTTTGTTTTTTATTTTTCATTGGTTTGCTGAGTCTCATGGAAGGACTTAAGTGCAGTTATGTATTTTTAGTATAGACAGGCCTGTCAGGCACCCTGAATCTCTAGTGGCTGAAGATGTCAAATACCTTGGTCCCGAAAGGCCTGAGGTTCTCCTCCTACCTGATTATTTAATTGATTCAAATGATGAGATCATTTACTAAATTGCGGTTAATGTTCCGCATACGTCCATTTCATTTTGGGTTTGTCTCCGTGTGAGGTGGAGTTCTAGAAAAAGAACAGCAAGTGCGCGATGAAGAGCGGAACTAGTCTGACTCTTGGACTCATTCATTCATACAGTTCTGTAACACATGCTCATGGGAAGGACAGAGCACTGTTTGCTCACAAGGATGCACAGTAGCGCTTGAAAAATTCATTTTTGCTCATTCATCTATTCATGGTCCTCTTATTTTGAATTAAACATTATTAATTAATCATAAGGTGTCGTAGCCATCCATGTTGTACTTGAGGACAAAAACAAGGACAAGAATACAGAGGCCAATTCTGAATTCTGACTATGAATCAAAAATACAATTTTTGTCATTTTATCAGCTAATGTTGGTTGGACTTTGTTGACAATTCCAAATGTTTCATGACTGCGCAAAGGATTCCAGTGCAATAAGGTGTAACAAGTTGGAAAACCCAGTTTTATAACCAAAGACTTTAACTTTTAATAAGTTTCAAATCTCAAGAAGCATGGCAAAATACAATATACCAAGATTTCGCTAGGAATGATGCCTGAAAACTCAACTCTCATGGTTGTCTACACCAGAACACCGGTGTTTTGTGTTCTTTGTTTCAAACCTCCATCTCAACGCCAATCAGCTTCTCGAATATCCCCACATGTATAGCATAAGTCAGTATCCTATGCCTAGGTCAACTTCATTTCAAATGTATTATGGTTTGGGGGCTATTAAAAAGTCACATTTATTAGTTTCAATTCAGACGTGTGGCTGCCTGTGGTTGGAAAATGCAACCCCTGGCATTCTGATGGCTGCGAGGGTATTTATTGAACTTCTACACCAGAGACTAAGAAAATACTCTTGTATCCCCAGCCCAATTCCACAGTCCATGGGCACTCACCACAGAGCTGGCACCACTTGCACCAAAGGCTGCTGTGGTCTCAGATCCTCCATATCGGGTCAGCACCCCCTGGGTTTCTCTCCCATCTGTGGAGCATGTCTGTCTGTTGAGGCTCTTGTATGAGAGGGACATACAATGTGGTATGGTTAGGGGAACATTTTTTAGTAAATCATTCTCTGTCATGTAATGTGTATATGGGTAAGGTTATGATTGACACTCAAACTATGCTTAGAATTTTGTGATTGATTGTTCATCATGTGGACCTTGGACAAAAGGATTGTGATAATATTGTTTCCCCTTGTAAATCAGAATTCCCGTTAGAGACAGTAGGCTTGGTAAGTACTGACTGGCAAAGTAATCGGTAAAGCTGAATTAAATGTAAGGCAATTGTGGACCTGATAAATCAATTTCAGATTACACATCCGTACTTTGTCAAGAGTGTGATAAGAAATAAGTTGTGCAGTTAATGTAACCCAAACGGTTACTATAGTAGAATGAGCCCAAGTCAAAACACTGCTGTCAGAATATCACTCGAAACTTGAACTCATTTAGAGTTTGTGGACAATGTTGTTTTTTGTGTGATTCCAAGGGGAGGCTTTTGTTATGTTGAACAGTTGGTACAAGATTTGTTGGGTGTTCCCTTATGAATGTATTTAAAATTTTCAGCCTAGTATGCAAAAAGACTTTTTTCTATGACAATGAGGGACACGCACACACACACAGACATACCCTTATAATTTCTGATGGTACATGTCATGGAAGCTGTGGGATGATCAGTTTTGCATCATCAGGTGGGCTGTTAGAGGTATTCTCTGTGGCCTAGCAAAGTTCAAGACCTTCTCCACAGCACTTCAACCCCCATGAGTCTCCACGCACATTCACACTGAGGGCTGTATTCCATTTCCACCTTAGTGGGGCCCACATGCACGCTCACGTCTGTTGCCGTTTGAAGTAGATGTGTACCAGACTGATCTGGGTCGGTTCACAGAAACAAAAGGCAGTGGCGTCTGAGTGGCAGGAAGAAATGCAGGATGGTAACATCTGTGTATGTGTTTTCATAAAGGTGATAGTATTTCTTAACGGCTCTTCTGACAGTTTCTACAGCAAAGGTGCACAGTGCACACTTACAGGATATGGGTGATTTGCGCACCCGCAAAACATACCCACCCGCAGCTGTACGTTTGGTGACTCACGCAGCTTTGGAGGAATTCATGGCTGAAACAACAATTACATCAGTTACATGGCAACATGGTAGATTTGTGACATCGCAAGCACATTTCTGCTGGCCCTCTTGGTTAGACATCGCAGATAATGCTGAACTTAGCAACCATGCAATATTGGGAAGTGCATGTGCTGTAAAATGACGTGATTGTATATGAAAGTTTAACTGACAGTATATTAGTATACCAGACTTTCTTTTTAAATATCACCAAGCCAAATCATTTCCCTGATTATTACGACAAAAGTAGGAAGGAAAAGACAGCAGGAGTTGGGCAGGTGCTGATATGCAGTGTGAGTAATCGCTTGCATCCATCCAGTCCACCCACATTTTCCCATTCTCCATGAATGACACATAGGCAAACATGCTGGCATCCTCACATTTACACAGGTGTTCATGAACGTTCACACACATGCAGCCTTACACACAGACACACGCACACATGCAGTCTCACATACAGATATACACACATACATGTAAATGTGGAATGTAGAATATGATGACAGTGACTGCTATTATCTCAACCCATGCAATTGTTCAACTATCCACCACCACCAGTTATGTCTTCAGAATAGCAGATCTGCCTTCAATTGGATATGGTTAATAGTCAGTGGCTGTGACTTCAGCTTTATGTCTGCAGATAAATGAATGTGTGACCCCTGCTTTTTTGTACAGCATATGGATACTTGGAGTTCACAGTTAAATGTATTTTCCCTTTTTTTCCTTTTTTCTGCCTCCAGTATTGTTTTCAAATTTGGGCTTCTTTGGGGTCAGCTGTTTCCTCTCAAGATGTAATGTCTAACATATCCTGCATGGATTTTCTCGCTCTCCCTCCCTCCATCTCTCTTTTTTTTTCTTCCGACGTCATGTGCAACTATCACTACCACAACAGGCAGGAAGTCTGCTGCCTTCAAAACACCCCTTCTGCTGTACTCTATTGTTTTTGTGTTTCTTTCCAGACGGGCCCTGAACATGCGTGAGCGGGTGTTCTTCCTGTGGCCGCGCACTCATGGGGTTCTGACCTCACACACAATGAAGCACAGAAAGAAACCTCCACAATGCAGGAACACCCCCCTCCACAGACATATGTAGACACAAACACACACCCACACACACACACACACACACGCAGTTGTGTACACACATGCAGAAACCTGAAGTGCCCTTGTGCATTGAGGTTACTTCCTCTGTCTAACAAGAATCCTTCCCAGCCCAGGATACATACGTGGCTGGGACAACCACGAGTTCACACAGGTGCTTGCTGCCGTGACCTCTACACACAAGTACTATTAAATCAGTGAGGTAGACAAATTGCTGGAAAATGGAATCTTTGTGCAGGAATGTGGCAAACATGGAATTCCTTGAGCCAGAGGATTTCCAGCCTTCCAATAAGAGTGGCAGACAATATGCAGTATATAGTGTGCTTGCACGTATGCCTCAGTGTGCTGTGGGTGGGTAAGTGTGTGAGGTAGGGTAGTTTCAGCAGGGGGGAAACCTACAAATTTGAATGTTTTTGTACATGTTTATGTATAAAAACAGTCAAACTGTTTTCTTCAGAAACACCAGATATAAACATTAATTTGGTTTACACATATCATTTTTATAGGTTTTTATCCAGCTAAACCCATATGTCATCATAATTTGACACTTAATGACACCTCTCCATCTCTGTTTATATCCAGTTGAGAGATGAATCAGAAATTGAATGGCAAGAAAATGAAAACAAAGTACGGTTCAGTATGGAGCTGACCGTGTGTAGATTTTAAAGACTGTGACTTTATGACGCACGATTCAGTTTCTTTTCTTTGGCTGCGTGTCAAAATGATTACCACTTACAAAGAGGCCTTCCCCTCAAGACCAGTTGTTGTTTCAGCTGTTGGAGGGAAGAAAAAAGCCTCTATGAATTGTTTGCTGGACCAGCTTTGTTCCAGTGGATATTGTTTTTAGAAGCCTTCCACTTTCTTGATGGAAATAAAAATCATTAGGCATGCATCGATTAAGAATGCATTTTAAATCGCTAAGTGAGAAATCCTCAGAATTTCCGTGCCATTTAACCTTCACAAAATGCTGAATTCGCCTGTTTATTGTGTTGCCAAGTAACTGCTGCTCCGTTGTGAGCTGTGATCAGAGGAAACGGAGGGCCTCGTAAACATGGCCTTCACACGTGTCTCACAGTCACACTCATGTTTCTGTTCTGTTTTACTGGGCTGCAAACAATGACTGTCAAAGTATTTGTCTGGATGCACAAGTAGCTGCATTAGTTTGGGGTCCCTCGGTGTGTGATTAGGGCTGCTGGTCTTAGTTTTGTGATTGCAGCTAAACCCCATGTTCAACCACACCCTTCTGGGTTCTCCCTGGCATTTCTAAACCTGGCTGTAGATTATGCAGATCATTTTTCTTTTGGAAAGCAAAGGGAGACTGATCTCAAATGGAGGGGTGAGTAGGGTAGGAATGCACAGGAAGAGAGGAAACTAGCCTGCAGGATGGGAAAGATGACATTGATAAGTGTCTGTCAACAAGTGCTCTTTTACATGTCATCGGTCTTCATAATGAAATCTGTGAGTGATAGGTGTCGTGTCCCTGCAGGATTTTTTCCACACCTCCTCTGGCAGTGGGAGGGGCCCAACGCTGTCTACGGGTGAGCGATGCAGGTGCTGGCAGCTGTCATGTGGACCAATCAGGGATGTGCAGTGGGGGACCTTTATGCCACATGCACTGCAAGTCCTGGAGTGCAGGTGCCACTCAAAATTCAGCACAAGAGGTTATTTGTCAGACCGAGTGGAGTGAAAATCAGTCTTACTCTGTTCTTCTGTATGCTGAATTAGGACTCAGAAAGAGGGTGGAATGCTCGTTTTCCCCTGACTGAAAGTCAGTGTAACTCAACGCACAAACATAGTGCTGTTACTCTGCCGTGGACAGAGTTACGTGGTTTCAATCATGGCAGGTCTACTCTGATAAAACTCACACTGCACTGTAGATGGATGCATGGAATAGGTTACTGACCCTGAATGAATTTGTGAGAAGCTGAGAGATTGCTCATACTGGTGAAAACACCACATGTTTTGGCTTGTGCAGGAAGGCTGAAATTTGGGTTGGGAGCATAAAATTTCTGCCCATCAAATGCAAATTATTTCACTCATTTTTATTCTTTTTATCAAATTGATTTGAACACCTGAGGCTGACAGACTACACCATCATCATAGTTTTTAGTCAATAATACACACCACTATTTCTCACAGAATAATCCAATACCTATAGATTACTTGAGTGTGGGCATATTCATCCATCAACATTTTTCTGTTTGTTAGTCAGAATAGGACAAAGGAACCAGATTCATCTGAGCCTGATTTACCGTATGACGTAAATGGATGTATTATTATGTCAAATCATTAAGTCGCATTAGTGGTACTATGTGCTTAATTTTAGGAGGACATATCTCAAATGCCTCCACCTCTAAGATTTTTTTTCATCAGGTTTATGTTTTTTTACTACCATAAAGAGGTCGTTTAAAGCTAGATTACATTATCAATATTTTCTACACGCTTGACATGTCATCACTTTTCCAATGCCCTTCACCTTTGAGAAAATAAGAGTGTGGTACACCCATCTGGTCTGATGACATGTTGAGAGTTTTTAGAAGATGTTTTAATTAATATGCCTATAAAATGCACTGCTATCCCTGGAAAACCCTCTGCATTAATGTCTCCTTTATAGTTTTTATTGGTGCTGTCAATTAATTGCTGTTAACTGCCATGATTAATCACAGCTAAGATTTATTTAATTGAATTCTATTGCACATTGATTGTGTGTCTCTGTTTTGACCCTCTCAGCACTCCCTAATTCACTGTGAAAAGTGGTGCATGACATCAGAGTGAAAACCACAGCAGTGGGAGAAAAAAGGACACAGTCTCCCGGTGTGTTGGAGTCAAGTTAATGAACAGATTATAATTAGAAAAATGTGGCCTCAAGTTTTACTTAAGGTGCAGGACAGAATATTTTGTTAGGTGTCTTTCAATGGAAGATAAATGTGGTGGAGTGGACACAGGAGTTGGAAAATCTGAATATGGCCTAGAACTTCTTAAGATTGTGCATATTGGGCTGGGGGGGATTTTAATTTTATTAGAATTTCACAGTTCTTCACCCTTCAGTGTATTTTTTCAGAGCAATCATTCAAATGAAAATTGTGGGTATGTTGTGTTAAGAAGTTGTGAAGCACAGAATTGGCCTCCAGTGAGAGTAATTAAGAGAGAGGCAGGTGACAGACTGGGATAGACTGGG
Source organism: Megalops cyprinoides (assembly GCF_013368585.1). Lineage (NCBI taxonomy): Eukaryota > Metazoa > Chordata > Actinopteri > Elopiformes > Megalopidae > Megalops > Megalops cyprinoides. Next base: position 51,106,634 of record NC_050584.1, on the reverse strand, counting down.
ATGAAATCGAGCCTTTGACTCAGCTACTTGATGCTCTGTTCAGATTTCTCTCATGCATTTAGCTCTATTCATGTTTGACCTGACCTCTGGAAATGCAACCCAGATGTGAGTGTATTTCTCTGTGTTAGTATCTGTATATGTGTGTTTGTGGTTCTCTTCCTTCCACATTTTAAAATATATAAGAGTTGACACATACTACAATGTGAGGCCTGTATTATTTTACATAGTGTTTCTTCATTACACTGAGTGGAAGGTGCTCTGCTTGTCCTGCTGAGATCGCCCTACCATACACAGCAGCCTCCAATGTTTCAGGCCTCCAGCTCCAGCCCACACTGTGGGGCTTTGTGAGAGTGCAGCCCCCCCCCTCCCCCCGACTCCACCCCAGGGCCATGTAATGGCTTCGTACTACAGGTGAACTGGCACTGTGTCAGCGGCCTGAATGACTCCCTTGATGCCGACGCTGGCCGCGGCCCGGTGAGCTGGAAAACGGTGGCAGTCGGTCACTCCGCCAACGTGACAGGCGGCAAGCCCAGATCTTCTACCCAAGGCTTGTTTGATTTTTCACCAGCTTCTGTCAGCCCCTAACAAGGAGGCAAGTGTGCCCAGGAGAAATGATCGATAGCTATTAGGTGCAGCTTGCCACTGGGCCCAGATGTTTCTCTCTGTTTGCTCAGGTGTGGGACAATGTTGTAGGCAGTCCAAACCTTCTCCACACCATTTAACTCGGGATGGTGTCAGCATGCATGCACTCCCTGTAACTGAGAAGAAAAAAAAAATGGCCTGACCTGTGTCTGTTTGTGTTTACAGCCAGTGGTTAGGCCACACTGACTTTTGAAAGGTTGTAAAATGTAGGAGACGTAGAAAAAAAAGAAAAAGAAAGAAACTGAAAGACAGGAGTGAGCCCTTGTTTTAACCTCAAAGCTGACCTGGAGCCTGCGTTTGCAGTGAGTGCAGGGGCTAGTAAGTGACATGGGAAATGCCCCTTACCAAAATGAGGGCTGGCTTGGAACAGCCTTGCATTGTGACAAGTGTAAACCTGATAGGCTTTATAGCAAGATGGGAGAGCACATGAGAGGGCCCCACACACATCTGCTTTCCCATGGATACTTTCCTGGGATCATGGACATGACTACAACTGCTACATAGAACACAGTACAGGACAGACATTTTCAATTGCTCTTTGTCTGTGTTTCCATTTGCTACAGCCATTTTAGTGGATATTCATTCATTCATTCATTCATTCCATAACTGCAAAGACATTGCATTGAAATTGTTATTTTTGAAGAATAAACCACACATATATAAACATATATAAACAGGTGAATTGCATATATTAACAGGTGAATTTTTTACCATTGTGGGAAGGAGTGGGTCTTCATGAAGCACTAAACTGTTTGATCAAATCATTAATTATTGATAGATTTTGTTTGATCAAATCATTAATTATTGATAGATTTCAGTCAAAGCATGTTGCCCTCTACAGCAAGTTACTTTGATTGGATTGATTCAGTAACTCATTAATGAAGCCATGATTGTAGCTTTACCCATCAACAGTAAAAATGTACTTTTTGATGGATTAAGTGACTATGTGCAGTAACACAATCTAATTTGGATGGATTGGACTCTCCAGTATCCACTTGCCATGCCTCTAAAATCAAATCAGCTGCTTGTCTAACTACTCCACAGTAAGCTCCACAACAGATTGCAGATATCAACTCTCAGATTCTCAACTCGTGGACTCACCTGATAAACATTTCAGCCCTGAGAGTTCCTGCATAACCTTTTGTAGGCCAGGGTATGTGCAGAAGGGACTGAAAAATGTTCTTACATGAGAGGCGTGATAATCAGCGGTTGGACTCCCGTAGCTGTGCACAGGCAGTAATATTTCATGTCATTATTGGCATACCGCGTTTAAGCAGAATAAACAGGTTGTGTGTCTGCCCCTCTCTGCCATGTGAGCTCTGGTGTCTCGGGGAGGATTACAGATCTTCTGAGCAGGGTTTGGGGCCAATCGCTCTTCAAAGGCAGGGCTTTATTCCCCTCCCCAACCTCCAAGTATTGATCTGGGATCAGGTTTCATTGCTGGCTTCTCTGTCACTGAACCCCTGAGCTACACTCGAATCAAACTCCGGGGCTGGATCCCTTGGGGTCTGCTGTCTGAGCATTAAAATATTCTTAAACTCCAAGGGTACAAAGACTGTATCTTGTTTCGGAGTGTGTGATCCTTTGTATGGTTGCACACCATATATAATGGATGGAATACACGGGTGTTAGCCTTTGGATTGATTCCTTCTTTTACACTTTCTTGTGTTTGCCATTGTGTTCTTTGTACTGGAAGGTCATGGCCAGGGCTGTAGCCTGTTATAAGTAGTCATAAATGTTGGTTATGCCTCTTTTTTAGTTTTTTTTTTTTCTTTATTTTTACTGTAGAATGAATGATCGAGGACCAGGCAATAAATCCTTGGTAAAGAGACTGAATACCCCAAAAATGCTTCCTTTCCAAAGTGTTTTTATCCAGAGCCAAAAGCTAACTAAGCAACTACTCTGATTAGACAGAGTAAAGGGTCCAATCAACATGTACACAGTATTGGCATATAGCATTGGCAGCCCCACAACCCATCGTGAGCAGATTCTCCATGACCAAACTAGGATCCATGCTCCTCCTAGGTATTGCTAGTATTGCATAGCTAATATATTCAAGTAACTGCATGTAGCTAATTGCACGTGGTGCTGTGGACTGGAAATGGGCAGTTTCAGCAAGTGATGGATTGCACTGTCATTTTCCACACTGTAAATTTATTCCAGATACAGTGTTTCCATTGTTTGGGCATTTATGGTACTTGTTTGGAGTAGAGTCACATATTTCTCTTAAGCAAATACAGGAGGTTGCTATCTAACTAAAATTTCAATTAACATGTGTACTTTGACATTCCCAAGAAAGATAATTGGCTGTAATTTGAAGATGTTCTTGCACAGACTGCTTACCAAACACAGTAAATATATGTTGTGGTAAGTGGTAGGATACAATACCTAGCTTGCAATACACCCTTCACTGTATTTCACATTCCTTTCTTTCTTCTTTCACATTCAAATCAGATAGAAAACCAGCAAAAGTTGTTTTCTTGAGCACTTGTTTACAATGAACATGAGCTTGCCAACTAGAGGTATGTGTGTGCTTGAATGTGGTTGCACAGACGTGTGTTTGAGTGTGTATGAGTGAATGTGCTTGATAGCTGGGTTTAGGTGTGTGCTTGAATGCAGATATGTGAATGTGTGCGCTGGAGTGAGAATGAGTGTATGCATAAAGTTTGAGATTGTATGTCTGTACAAAGGTAAATGTGTGTGAGAGACAGGCTTCTGAAAAAATGATCTGTTCCAGAGATCTAGAAAATTAAAGGACTAACTTTATGTCATATTCCAAGAGCACTAAAGCAGTGCTCTAATTTGCTATAATTCTATAAAGTGAGTAATCAGTACTTTTATAAAACACCCAGTTTCATGCATTTTTGAATTTATGAATTTATGTAATTGATGGGTTCCAGTTATTCCAATGTTTATTCGAGTGTGTGTCACCTGCAGTGAGTCGTATTGTGTATTGTGGAGATGTGGTGGTGTTGGAACACAGCACCCTCTGTGGGAATCTTACGTCTTGACCTCCAGTTTACCACATGCCCCATTGATAACAAACACTCTTCTGCATTGTCTTAACGTGTCCGCATTTAGCAAATTTCAGCATTTAGGAATTAAATGACTAATTGTAGCATTTTTGCATTAGCTGAGAGAATATCAGCCTCATGTGTGTGCATGTGTGTGTGAGGTAAGGGAGGGCAAAGTGGGATTAGAGGGAACTGTCTGAGTGGCACTTGTTTGTTCTGCTCTCTCTTCCTGCCGGGTGACTGGAGTTTCTACCTGAGGGAAACTGTCACCACCTCTATCAGCTCCTGTTTCACAACAGCGAGTCAACAACAGTGAACCAGAAATGCAAACAAACCCCCTCTCTCGCCAGCCGGACCAGCAGCCGATCGCTGTGGCAGTATCGATGTTTCATTATTAAACTTGGCCGGGGTTGCCTTGGCTACAAAACAACAAATATTTGGAGCTATGTAACACCTTCCACCAAAATTCCAGACTCAAATGTTTTGGAAAGTTCTTCTGTCACTCTTCTTTCCCCTTTCCCCTCCCTCCCATCCCTCCTGCCATCTGAATGGTCTCTTTGTCTGCTGGAAGTGAACTTAAAAACAGCCCTAAATCGGTGCTCCACTCCCTCGACACACACACACAGCGGCTGCAAGTTGTAGATGAGACACTCTGCCAGCGCAGGGCAGCATCAAACGAAAGGAGATGACTCTTCCCCCTGATAGGCACTTAACATGATTCTCTGAAAGTGTTTTAGGTGCAGCGGTGCTCCCATATACTGTAAATCACTCACACCGGCTTCCTCAACCACAGTAATAACAATTACTGTGAACAAAGGGTAAGGCATAAACACTGACACTGCACTTTCGAAAAGAACACACTGTGCTCGAATGTTAAGTTATATCTGGAGGGGCCGAGATGTTGTCGATATTTAACATGCGACAAGGGTGGGTGGTGGGCTAATAAAAGCACTGCATACTATTTTTAAAATGGCATCATAAAAAAATAAATCTGTTTGACCCACAGATCCGTCACAGAGCATTATATTTATCTCAGTAGATGGTCTCATGCAAATCCATTTAAACTACAGTTGCAATATGTGATCAAAGTTTTAGGTTATTAGGTTCTAGGTTTCAATACTGCTATTCTGCACATGAATATAAAGCAAAGCACAAGACAATGCATCGTGTTCATGCTTTCCTTTTACAAGGCAAGCAAGGGTGCAGTGATCGTAGTAAAGTCTGACCTTGTAAATGTAATACCTCAATGAAGAATCAAAACAGAGTAACAGACTAGTAATGGATTATGGCTGATCAGTCTTCTAGACTCTAACATATAGCACAACAAACATCCAATCAAAAGGCAGAATTAGCTCTATTTTTAACTGCTGGTTGTATGGCTTCAGAACATGAATGTACCATATGTACCAATGACATATGTACCAATGGAAAACAAAGCTTACAGATTCTGGAAACAGAAATATAACACCCACTACTTTTCAATGTAATACTGGTTGATAAGCTGTGGCTGTATGACATAACCTGCACTGCCCCTTCCAAACAGCGCTGGATAGAAACAATGGCACAAATATATCTGGGTACATAAATAAATAAGTAAGCAGTGCATTCCCCGTCTGAGTGATCTGACCAGCTAATGGCTTTTACTCTTCATGCTCTTTAATGTTTATCTGACTTAATCGCCAGACAATAGCTGCACAACAGGTGTGGTCCTTTACGGCTGTTACTCCAAACCCAGGGCATTAAGAGCTGAATCGAAAGCATGGAGGACATTTTACGCTCCTCTATTTGATGTGATTTATTGTTCATCCCCGACATGGTCCGAGCTGTAGTCTAGAGGATGAAAGGTATATTAAGAGAGCTGATTGATGTTGCTCCAGACGGTATGAATAACTTTGCCCCATGCAACAGCCATGCTCTGAAAATACACTTGAAATACTGCCCTATAAAGTGACCCAGTTCTTTTTAGAATATATGATTAAGTAGTTTACATTTTTGCATTAAGCGTAAGAGGCCAAAATGCACCACGTGCATGTTATCTGTTTTTAAAAACAGGATTTATTCTTATGCAATGCTAGTAGAGGTTTATGGCAAGAGATGACAATCAGGGCGTAGGTGAAGATGGAGACTTGTTATTGCATTTGCATACGTTTTCTATAAACTATGACCCCTCGGACAGTCTTTTGGTGTAGGCTGAGCATGCAGCAGGGCAGAGGGGATATCATGTGGAAACATGCTTTGTTGATATGAAGAGCATTATTTCACAATGAAAGAAGAGACAAATCCAAAACAAGGACCGAGAACAGGCTTTGAGCAGTGGCAGCTTTAGAGCTGAAATGCTACTGCAGCAGCCATGAGGCTGCAGAGTGGTTGGCTTGAGGCATGCTTTGTTCTCGTGGTGCTCTTCGGAGGCATGCAGCTTGCCTTGTCTGACAGGTAGACGGACTCTGAAGGACTGTGGAGAGGTGCCGTGGTCCAACTCTGCCACTATAAATCTGTGGCAATTGAAATGTTACATTTTTAAGAATACTTTCAACAGCATTTAGTGCTTTTGTCGGGGTTGCTTTTTTCATCCAATTTCCATAAACTACTTTGTAGTTAAATGATGCCCTTGCATTTCAATGAACAAGAGAGCTACTGCAAAGGGCTAAGGTACCAAAATGTGGCTAGAAAGCCACATCTGTTGACTATTATTCGCATTATTATTTAAGCCTTGGTCAAAGATGGTTAAAAAATTGTAAATACACAAGTAAATTGTCCTTGGAGGAATAATATAACCATATTGGATTTTTTGTCCTCTTATATGTTTTGAAATTCAGGGCAGTGTAAGCGAATATGGATTTGCTTTTGGCCAGCATGTCTACGTCGGCCACGTTCTTTTTGTGTCTTTGTTTGCAGTAATGCAAATGTAGAGTAGTCAGTAGGTGTGCCTATTGTACTTCTCTGTTCTTTCAGCCTAGATCGTATCAGTGCACAGCCGAGGTCATTAACCGATGTCAGTCTAATCTGCAGCTGCACATTTGAACTGATATTGAAAAACCACCTCACAGCAAATAAATAACAATATCCTCATATCAAAGAGCTACCGCAGCTCCATCATTCAGTTCCATTTTCGGTTTCATTTGAAATTAACCGACTTAATCAGTGATGTTCTTGTTCTTAGTGCCTTATATTTCTTTCTTACTGCCAATAATGATGATATCATGTTACCTTCTACTGCCATCATTACCGCATTGCTTCACAACATATCTGTAATACAGGGATGGAGAGACCCGCACCCTGTGCCTCCATATGCTAGTGAGGCCAAGGTGTTCACAAGGTGCTCAACAAAATCTGTTGAGAATGGTAGAGAAGCTGACACAGAGAGTGAAGAATGAAGAAAAACAGGGGTGCAGGAGCAGAGGAACAGTGCGAAAGTGTTCAAAAACGTCCAAAGGTGAGGACAGGGAGTGAGATGTATGTTTAGGACGTTAGGGAGGGTAATGGTGGGCAGGAGAGACCGTGGGAGTCAGGTGATGGAAAATGTAGATGAAAGCAGCTGATACAGAGGGCTCTCAGAATTTGCATGTTGTGAAGATACATGTATCTGTTATGATAAGTTTCATTTACATTTTGTTGCTTAGCTGATGCTCTCATCCAGAGTGACTTACACAGGTTACAATACATGTTTTGACATTTTATCCATTAATACACCTGTTTATTTAACTGAGAAAATTCTGGGCTGAATACACGTTGATGTAACAGCATTGTCCCAGAAGAGAATCAAACTGGCAACCTCTTGGTTATGAATGCTGCACCTTACCACTACACCACACTGCTGTCCTAACTTTTCCCTGTTAACAAGGGGACAAACAAATGAACAGAACAACATTATCTGAAGGCCGGAGAAACTAACAGGACCCACAGTCATAACACTAGCACCACATTCTCCCATCATGTCTGCATGCCTTTGGTTAGCTAGCAAGCCAAATAAATATCCATAGCCCAGCACACTTTTTTGATACACTGACTCTCTGTTAAATGTGACATGAGATGCAGGCCCACACAATAAGTACAGGCTTTGTGTATGAGTGGTAACTGGAAGGGGTTGCTCATGGCCCAGTTCAGTCAGCATACTGGACTGTGATGGTTCTGGGCTTGCTGGGGATTCTGACCCCCTGCTGACCCCTGATCAGCCCATGCCTTTTAGGGGTGGTGAGTGAAGACTGACCCCCTGAATAGCAGCAGCCCTGTGGGTTGGTCCCAGTACCATTCCAGACAGATGCCAAGGAAGCCACTGCCAGCCAGCACGCTCACACAGGCATCCACAGGCACCCAGAGGTTCCATCAGCAGTCACACACTCATGTTCTCTCAGCCACCACCAGTGACCCAGTGACGGTAGTTACAAAATGTTATCATTTTGAATTTTGAAATCTCCTTTCATTTATCTACATTGACTTTTAAGATTTGTAACATTTTTCTGGTGGTGATGATGATTTCATTGCTGTTGGTCTTGTTGGTCGTTTTTTTTTTTATTTCACTTCATGCTTTGGCAACATAAGTGTGTAGTCGTCATACCAAGAAAGCCAACTGACTTGTCTGAATTTAATTGTGTGTGCCATTTTGAAGGGGGCTGTGGGGGAGATTGGGCAAAGGTCAGTTGCTGTACTTGAGGTATGTGCTTCCTGATTCCTGAGTCAATTATTACTCCTCCTATCACCTGTGCCAGTGAGCTTGACCTGATCGTGAGAAAAATGCTTCCAGCGCTCAGATTTGTTGCTTTACATTCTACCCTGACACCTGATTGGACAGACTGTCACCCCACACATTGCGGGTCAGTTTCGGGTTGCTGTTTTTCTCCATTTCTTTCCCTCTCTGACAAACCAGTCAAACTACACTTGTACGCTCTGTGGAATTCAAGGTTGAAGTGGTTTCAGGAAGTAGGGGTTTCAGTACATACTTGAGTGTATACAGACAAAGGGGGTGTAACTTCTTAGGTATAACTGAAGCCATGCCCTCCTATGTGCATTTATTTGTAGTCCAAACTAGAGGACAGTGAGGACTTATATAAACTGCTGTTATGCAAGATTTACTCACTAAATGTCTGAGTAACCTAATAATAATACAACTGCCTAAACCAAGGTTGTATTTGCAATGTGTACTCTATTTTTACTGTCGGGGGGGGGGGGGGGGGGGGGGCTGTTTTCCCTGTCTCTATCCCATGTATTTGCATAATTTGGGGCTTGGAGTTAGGTTCTGTTTAGTGCTTCAGAAGAGTATATTTGCAATTATTCAGAGCTGTGGGCTCAGGCTGATGTATGGAAAACAGCGTTAAGCCCATGCCAAACCAGTAAGAGCAGATTCTGCTTTATAAAACTCTCAAGACTCTCCTCTTATGAAATGGTGGAGTGAGTAAAGCACTCAGAATAGCTCCCACTGCAGGTAATCTGAGGTCACATTCAACCAGACATGAGAGCTTTCAGCCTCAGCTTTTTCAGAAATTGCACATGTTGAGGTATGCGAAAAATGCTCCAAACAACATCCGCTGAGATTTCTGTTCCTCTGGAAACATGAAAAGAACTGTCTCAACGAACGCAATTCGTTCTAACTTTGTCTCTCACAATCTCTCCTCAATCAAACCTCTGGTTACGTCCCAACCTACAGGGCTCAGTACCAAGTGCTGCATTTCACTCTCTATGCCACCGCTCCCCCCCCCCCCCCCCCCCCTTTCTCCTGGCAGAATGCACTGTGCCAGCTGTCTGCATGTCACTCTGGAACCACTGCTTTAGAGAGTATACTGAATTATGCATTTGCAGTGCCTGAAACAGTGCTTTTCTTCAGATTCAGGCCAACAGCACTGTAGGAGCTGGGAAAAGGTCTTCCCCATAGGCTTTGCGTAACCTTCAGTTAATCTCTGTCTTGCACACGCTAGCACTACATGTGGGGTGGGATGGTGGTGGGGGTAGGGGTTGACAGACTGACCAACCCCTTTTTAAAGTAACTGGGGGATATACAGGTTCTCCAATGTGCAGGAAAACCATCATTTTTTTTCACAGGGATAGATGGGTGTAAAATGACAGACAGGTCTGAGGAGAGTCAGTGAGGTGGCTGTCTACACTGAGTTTGTGACATGCACTCCAGAAAGCTGTCTCGGTGTCTGCGAAGGCCTGATGGCCAGGGGTCAAAGAGTGCAGGGGGGAACCAACATGGGCGGACAGGCATGGAGGTCATTCGCTCACACCCTTCACGGTCCCAGTCAGAACTTATCAGAAGCTTCCAAAAGACATCATCAACTCAGCAATCAGAGCGAGCACAGCCCAGATGGCTGAAATCGACATGTCTGACAGGAATGCTAACAGTATAAATAAAGTTTTTTTTTTTTTCCTAAAATAAATCAGTGATGAATTTGCCCTCGGAAGCATGCAACTATTCTCGTATCATTGGAAATTTTTATCTTCAAAGATGTTTTTACTGCCAGGGTTATGTGTATTGGGAATAACCTCCTCTAGATGCATGTTAATGAAATTTCTCATAGTTTTTTGAAGAGGAATGAAACTTCTGTCACATCAAATGCGTCACTTGTGATTTTTGGCTTCATTGTACAGATTTTTTGATTCATGAAAGAAGACAGATGTCGGAATTGTTTATTGCGAAAGCCAGGCGTGAATGGAGCAAGAGATACGGTTTAGAGATTTATGGTTTAGAGATTAATGCACAAGTGTGCTCCAAGAGTGAATCTGCATGTCAAAGGGGAGACTGAATCAAGTTTTCAGCATCAATATGAAAGCCTTTTTTGTATTCCTTTCATTTTATTTGATGCTTCATGGGTTTTAAACACTTTTGAGTAAGTGGCTGTGTGAATTTCCCCTGATGTATCTGGCTGGTAAACACCCTTTTTTTCAGTGTGCCTCTAGGCCCTGGCTCGCTTCATGGCTTGGGTAGAGACCAGTGTGCGGGCAAGCAACCTCTGGCTGTTCGTTTCAATGCACACTTGTCTCTCTGCTAGCGGTGGTGGATTTTATGACCTCTGTCCCTCTTGTGCTTCCATTTAACACCCTTTTCACGCCCATTGACCTCAAAATCTCCAGTTCAGCAGAAAATGTAAAATCTGGAAAAGTTCAGAAAACCTCTGTGTGTTGTATCAATGTTTCATACAAGCGTTCTTTACACAGTTTTACTGTAATTTTTTTTTTTATGCTTATGCTTTTGGTTTTTTTTTTTTTTTTTTGCCAGTAAGGTCAAGAGTATTTTGGACATTCCTACAGTAGCTCAGAGTAGGCAGCAATAGGTGAGATCTGACGGGTGAAAGAACAGAACTGCAGCAGGCGGGGAGCAGGAGGACCCAGGGCGTTTTCCAGTAAGTGATGTCAGAGTCAGCCCTCCCACTGTCTGACCCAGCCAAGCATGTGCGGAGCAGCGATGAGCATGACTGCGTCCTGAATGCAGCCAGACAGCCCTGACTCAAACAGGACCCCAGTGAAGAACCGGGTCTGCGTGCCGGAACGCAAAGGGGAATAGCGGGCTGATCTTTTGCTCATGGTTCTGAGCACAACTGCAGCTTGGGTGTCTGTCCTTTATACAGCCCCCGGCATTTCCTTTTGATTTGTTACTCCACAGTTTTATTCCACAGGAGCGTCGTATTGTGCAGCAAATTAAGCAATCAGCGACTGAGTAATAAATTGGCCATTTAAACAATTAAGTGCTCTCTTGTTTCGTCATGGGTGTGACTGCATGGCAATGATTCAAAATTGCAGCTATGGCTACACATCTGAGGTTTGAAGGATGTGATTTGACCCATCTTGAAGGAAGTAAAGAGTGTGAATAAAAACAAATTAAAACAAGGTGATTACTGTCATCTGCATCTCTTACCTTTCAGGGTGTCCATCAAACAGTGAAACAGTCAGGATGACATGGGGGACTGGACTGTGACTGATTAGTGACATGAAGGATAACACAGCTGGAGCCGATCCTGTGACCTTGCCTAGCAGCCAAATTTCTCTAAAGCTCTTTCTAATGGGCAAGGAAAGGCTGCAGTTTCATACCACGTGGGCTGCAGACACAGACAGAGGACAGACGTCAGTGTGAGATGTAGGTGTTCACACACGCACAGTCACCCACAATCTCTCACTCTCCGTGTCAATTGCCACCGACAGCCTCCCTTCATCTGGCAGGGGGGCTCTGCTGGGCGCTTGTGATGTCACAGTGCTCAGGGATTCCACTTCTCTGATGTCAGGAGACTCCGCCCCCACAGTCTGGGGGCAGTGTTGTGGTTGAGGCTGCTTTTGAGAAGTGAAACTATTTTGACTTTGAGAACATTCTGTGTCGCATCACAGTTTTCTTTCAGTCACCCTGCAGTGATCTGCGCCACTCCTCAAAACAAGAGCTCTCTTGGGACCAGAATGACACTCAATATTGTCCTGCTTTTAATATACACAGCAGTCTCCAAAATACTGCAGAATACTTTATTATCCAAGTTACCTTCTATTTTTTATCATATTTACTTTTCTACATTACTCATGGCTTTTAGGAATCCATGTACTTCCATTACCAGTATATTTAACTGGACAGTACATTGATAAATCAACAAATACTGTCATTTCCAACCACTGAACCATTGAGCAATGGCTAGAGAGACTTTATTGAAGGAATTGGGTGGTAAAGCTTGACCCTCCATGAGGAGTTTGAGCCCTGCTGCTATGTGCAATTGTCTGTATGAGCTCTGTGACTACTTTCTCTGTGACATTTGCAAAACCTGGTGAATAGACAAGCTGTAGCTGTCCTGCTTTCTGAAGACCACACCAAGGACAGGACAGTGTCCATTACAACACTGCATTTTTTCTTTCCCTGATTCCCTTCTGAGCAGCTGAGAGGGCACGGAAGCAGCTCAGTGAGACAGCTGCCTGCTGTCTTAATGTGGTTTGGGACCCTCTCCAAACCGGTGCTTTGATCTTCAATGGCAAAAATGACCCAGATTCTGTATTCCAAATTACTGCAAGCTACACAGTATGGGTTTTGCTGTGATGAAGGTATGTTATGGAGAACAGCAGTTCTAGAATGTCCTGTGCGTTCTGTTCTGTCCCGAGTAAAGGGTTTGGAAAGTAAAGGGTGGAATGGAAAGAGAGGGGTGCACTGTAGTGGGGGGGGGGGGGGGGTCACTGAAAAAGTACAATCAAGGAAGGGGGAGCATTAATGTTATAATCTTTCATTAATTGATGAGGTTTGGATTCAGATCTTACAGATGGGTAATTAGAGATCGCCCTTGCAGTTCAGTCATTTGAAACACACAAGTTTCCGAGCTGCAAGTGAGTGGCAGGCCGGGGTCAGGTGTGACGTGCGTTGGAGTGACAGAGCAGCGGAACCTTTCGTATGAGATGCATGTGGGGTTCCTGCCTCCCCCCTTCATAAAGCCCCCCTCCCCCTCCACCACAGATGGGAGTTGGTGGGCTGCTGCGTTTTAGGGGGATTTCTACAGAATAGATCTGAGGTTTACTTTCATCAGTGTCCACAGACCACGTCATGCAGCACTTACCTTTTCACTCTCACGTAGAGCTTGTTTAAGAAGTAAGAATGTCTTCATGCAGAGTGCATTTGTCTCTTCGGTGATGTCAGCAAAGAGTCTCTCTGAGAGGTTATAGTTTCTCAGCTTTTGAAATGGAACACACTTCCCCAATTAAATAACGTAAAATGTTCTAAATATTTCCAGCTGATTGCCTTTTGTATAAGACCCCCAAGTAAGTGGACGTTTTCAGTGTGTTGTATTGTGGCAGACTAGGAACATCACAAAACAGGAATCATCCCATGCTGCATTAATGGATTCCTGCCACTTTTTCCTCAACAAGGCTAAGGTTGTATTTTTATAACCACAACAGGCATGCTTGTCTCTCTGCTGTCACTTTTAATAACAAGATGTGGATTCTCTCAAGGCTTCAGTTAGTCAGCGATGAACTGTGGGACAGAGACTGGCAGTGGAAAATCCCCTCAGGCCCCAGAATCAAACTGAAGTGGGTTTCTCCTCTTGAAAGAAAATATTGGGTTTTTTTTTTTTCTTGTAATCTTTGCAAGAAACTGTCCTTGCTGCAAATTTCTGTTGCGTAAATGGATGAATAGAATACATTTTGAAATAGGGGCCCAGCCCCGGCAGTCTACAATTGTGTCACTGTCACTGAATCTTTGCATAGAAGATGATCTACTTAAAAAATATAGGCTGACAATTTTTTAGCAGTTTGACAAAAATATTGACAGTGTGAGATGAAGAAAGAATAAAATGTGTTTGATTTAAGAGTGAATCTCTATGGTTGATTATTTTGACGTTACTTGTTTTGTCCTCGTTTGTCGTAGTAAAAAGGAACTCTGTTTCCGTATGAAGCTTGAACAAGCTGCACTTCCTGTCTCTCTGTCCATGTTTCCTCTCTAGCAGTAGATGGGTTATCTTTAGATCCCCCCCCCTCCTCCGGACCATCCAGCTGTTTCCTACACAGCCTGTTGTTTTACTTTTTCATCAGCCTTCCACCAGCTCCATTTGAACTAGGCCAAAATCTAAAAAAGTTATGATGGCAGCTCATGAATTGATTCCTTGAGGACAGGGAGGGCCTGACATGTGGTGTCTGGACTGTAAACTACCTTTCCCTTCTGGGAGATATGTCTGGAGTCAGAGACCAGAACTCTTGGGATTCAGAGTACATACATGCATGCACCTCTCATTCAGTTATAGGTATCCAAAGCTGGGTACTAGCGTGCTTTTCTCCTACACAGAGGACAAAAGAATACAGTAGTGTCATTACACCAATACACAACTTCAACAAAGGTCTCTCTCCTGCAGGGAAGCTTCATTTTCAGCATCTAATAAGTAATACGGTGCATATTCACAGGTGTTAGGCATTACCTACTTCCCATCTCTAACTGGACAGTTGGATGTCTGCCCATCCTGGGCCATCTTCCCCTAGCAGCCTGACATGTGGAAGCCAGTTTGGGTTGCACACCTGAGGGGATATTGCTCAAGAAAGTTTCTAATCAGGATGAATCATGTTACAACATTACAAAGATTTGGTTTGTGCAGATGATTGGACTATAGGCAGGGTTCAGATTGAGGTTTGTTACATGGAAAAGGAGACTATCTTGTGCCTGCAATGCACATAAAACACACTCGTTGATGATATTCTAATATTGCTTTTGCGGGGGTGTTTTTAGTGTCCCAGTGAGACTGAACTTTGAATGTGTAAGTGACAGGGCTATAAACGGATGTGAGGATCAGGGGTGGGGTGCTAATTCAGTTTTTGGAGAGGAACTGGGGATTCCAAATATGTCTGCTGTGTTTGCTGGAGAACATCTGCTGCTCGTTTGCCCTACCCTTTGTTTTCATTTCTCCAACTGGCCCACCCTTATTACTTGGCTGCTGCCTGCTGCCATCTGAACTTTTGTGTCTTTGTGGGGCGGTATGTTAAAACCACACGCTTCTTTCAAATACGTCTTTTTCCATTCTCTCTCTGTTTCTTATTTCCAAGGCAGATGCATGCTCTTTAAGTAAACCGACTGCATTGGTTGGATGTGCAGTACCTCTCACAGTCCGCTCTCCCCGTACAGTCACATGTTCAAACTCAGACAGTAAACATTTGGAGAAGTGGCCTGCTCCGCTGCACAAATAAAGGAGGTGTTTTGCTTTCCTTAATGTGGCGGAAGTTTTCATTCGGTTGATAAATGGTAAGCACCCAGATGCCACACGTGAATTTACCAACTGTTGAAAAAGAAAAAAAAAAACAGAGTGAAAAGGAAAGCCGACCTATCAGAGTTTTTGCTTGCCAAGTGTTCTGAGTGACCAGACACAGCTTGAGTCCCAGCACGGGCTGAGTGCCAATCCCATGAATCGGTCGCTTGTGAGGCCAGGCCTGACTGACAGGCCCGGGAAAAGCGAGAGCCATCACTTTGTCAACAAACGTGCAAATCAGTGGGTGGCACCAGCTTTCCCAGCGCTACTCCTGTAAGTGTGCCCTGGGCTGTCTGTGTCCCTCTGCGTTCTTCCTCCTGCCTGCCCAGAAAGCACCCTGTCCCTCTGTCCCTGAATGAAAAAGGGCTTTATGCCTTCCCCTCGCTCCAGCACACCAGAGGCCATGAGCGCCGCTGGCCTGGAGCCGGACCAGGGACCTGACAGAGACATCACGCCTTCGGGCACAGCACAGTCTGTCTCTCTCTCTCTCTCATGCGCGCACACACACACACACACACACACACACGCGCACACACAGATCCTTGTCATTATCTGAAGCAAAGCTGTGGAAATACATTTGAATTTTTTTTTTCAACCAATCCACTTTCAGACAGATTACTCTAGAGCATGCTTCGTGAAAAAATTGCTTACATTGCATGTTCTCATAGTAAACATCCCCAATACGCATTTCAAGGGCTTGAATTAGACACAATCCCTTCCTTTCAAAAAATCTGTGACATTTCCATCAAAGAGAGAGGCCCTTTGGTTTTGCAGCTCAATTTTTGTGAAACAGAGGAACATTGACTGAAACATAGAAAAAGATTTTTTTAAAAATTAGGATATTAGACTCCCTCATCACTCTAAGGGTTTATGATTAGAGAGCCTTTCTATAACATAGAAAGATACACCTAATCTGCAATTAATAGTGTCAAATTATGACACTATCTTGATTTAACCAGAATAACAATGATCTTTTCAAAAACATCACGTTTTTTTCTGCCAGAATATTTTAGAAATAATTTCCTGTATAATGTTAATGTCCTGTGAAAAGGACATTTAAAAGTGTCTGTGAGATTTGCTGGCCTTAAGCAAGCGGTTCTATAGCCGGCCTATGATCATGAGTGCAGACAGTGAGAAGACTCACTAGAACAGTTTGTTTCAGAAGCAAAAATACCTGAGCCAATAAAAGGCCAGGCTGAGGCTACTGATGCTGAACTTGACTGCAGGTCTAGACTTCAGCATTGATGTGTGAGCTCAGGCTGCCGAGATCCCGTCCTGGTGCAAATTAGGGGCTTCCCCTCGCGTAACCACAGCACTAGACCCTGTTGTGGAGTTGGCACCAGCCTGCAGAAAGTTCTGGGATGCCATAACTTCCGTGATATCCAATGACGTTATTCCAGCATAGGTTACAAAAACGGCACCCACCCCGGTCCCCTCATATCTCATTGACATAGCGGCATGACAAGGGAAAAATTAGAACAATATGCAATATGCAATATTACTGGTACCACAGTTATTGGGCTTAATTTCCCTCCCTCTAGAAAATGATGTGAGTGTAGTTCTATAATGTCAGTTTGTTCATTTATTTCTGACTTTTAAAATGTATATCAGGCTGAACAAAACTTAAGCAGTGCGGCAAAAAGGAGCAGAATATGTAAAGGTCATTGAGAGGTAGTTAGGGGCCTATCTTCCAGTTCAAAGTGGCAGGCCTAAATGACACTAATGTTTCCTGAATCACTGCTGGTCACCTGTGTCAGTCCTCAGGTGGCCCCAACAATCCACAGGTGATGACATACGACCCAGACTCAGGAACTAGGAACCAGTGCCCTTGCCACTGCCACCCGGAGAGGTGACATCACCCTTTCGCCCCTCAGGTGATGACACAAGAACTGTGGTTCAGAAACCAGCTGCCAGGTGATGCCAGGTGGATCTGCTGGAGGAGACAGCATTGCCCTAATGCCATCGCCGACAGGGGTCTGTGGAGCCAACAGTAATTCAGACGCTGTGACAATGGGTTTTGGGACCAGTCTGCGCGAGAGATTACTGAGCCACGTGCAGCACGCTGTTGTCTGTCCGAGTGAATTTGTGGCCACATCATGGCCGCTTGCTGCGCTGTTTGGATGCCATGCGCTGGGACTCCACTCTGCAAACCTGGTTGCTGCTCACCAGCAGTCTGAATATCAGCACGTGTGCATGATCACCTCCACACATGCACCGCAGAAAAGGCACTGATCCTGCAAGCCTACCTAGCAATGAATACGTCACATTGAGTATGCGGGTGTACCTCAACAGAATGCATATAATTGCATTTCAGTGCTTTTTGGCTGTGCTTCACATTTTTGCGTGAAGATCTGAAGACCAATGGCAATGTGGAGGAGCTTGTGAGTGCTGATCACTGTGAGCCTTGTAGGTTAAGATGACTTCCCAGGGAGAAACAGTGTCCACTGCCCCCATGAGAGAGGGATGAAGAGCTGTTCATGAACTCTGTCCCTACCTATCGCCTGCCTCAGGTGCTCCTCACTGTGATGAGGCACTGAGAACACTAACCTATGCTTGCCCTCACAGAGGGAAAGCTTCCTCTAAATGCTCTGAGTCACTAGTATTCTTCAGAATTAGATTAGTCTTTTTTTTCCCTAACCTTGTTTCCCAGCAGCCATTTAGAAAGTCATTTGGAAATGTCTGTTTCCCGTAAGCAAAACACTGCTTGCTACTTTCGTGAAATAAACCTAAATAGACGCTCTTACAATTTACAAGTAATATACGTCTTGGCCACTGGGAGAGCAAATAATGAAATAAAAGGCAGGTTTTGTGGTAATCGCCTCTGCATCCAATAAAAGAGATATTTTCCATTTAGTTTATTGATTGAGAGCATTATGGTCCGGCCGCCCCTCTCCTGGGACACATCCCAGAGAGGCTCGTTTGTTCAGATGCACAGTAATGTATCAACGAGGAATTTGTTGTGCTCTTTTCTTCTGATCACTTCGGACCTTAAGCTGAAGCGTACGAGACAGGCAGGGGTGCTCCAGGGAAACGGCTGAGAGCATCTGGGTTCTACTTATGTTACTCTGGGCCTTTTTCCCTGACAAGGTAAGCCCGTTAATGTGAGCAGTGTCACGGGCTAAACACCTCATTTGCAGCAGTAAGCTGGAGGATGAGAAAGACGCAATAAATAAAGCATAGAGGATACAGCCCACAGAAATTATTTGGCAAGAATGCCAATGCAGAGGCTGAAAGCTACAGGGAAGGCAGTCAGCGTAATTGGCATGAGGAGTCCCTCGGAGGCAAGAGTCCCCTGAATTGATGTGAAAGAGCTGTGCTGTTGAGGTAGTGTGCTGCAGCGTGTTGGTCAGGGGTGCGAAGAGCAAGCCCAGAGTTAAGGCACCAGGACAGTTGGCCTGGTGCTACAGGCTGCAGGGGTATAGGGTTGCGCTGGCCTTCCAGCCCACAGGAGACCGGCTGGGTCTCACATTAACAGGTTAGCGGCTGCTCCACGTTTCCATTCTCCCTTAAACAGGACCATGGGTCAAAAGCCACTGGGTTATGGCTGCGGAGGGGGGTGTTTTTGTGGTAACCAAAGACTCGGTCATGGAGGGATAGGAAAACACCAGCTGTCTGCGCCTTTATAAGGCCCTGTCTAAGAACGTCAGCCATGTGAGGAAAGGTCAGGGGGGGAACAAGGGGTAAACGACTTGATTTGCGCACCCCAGCATGTTCCCCCTTACGTCTGATGCATGAGAGGATGCTAACCTTCCGAAAGAGTACGCAGTGTTAGGACCTGTGCCATAGCTTTCATTTCTGTTACTTGATGTGGAGATTTTAGGTTTTATATATTATTACTGACATTCTTCCATTACTTGGACCAAGCAGACCTGATATGATCATTTCGAAACACATTGAAGCTGTTTAGCCTGCCTACAGTATGGAGAGTAATTCTTGGAACAAACCATATCTTGCAGCTGCAGGAAAGTGATAATGGCTATATATTGTTTTTTTATCATTCAATACAAAACGGGCAAAAAAAAAAAAAAGCTCTCTGCTCCTAATGAACATCTTTGAAGTAAGAAATGCTATTTGTAACCATCAGTCTTTTCCATGACCTATTGGTGGGAGAGCAAGTTTAGACTGGTCCTGGGAGGAGAGTGGGCTGCGGCTTGCTGAAACCCTGCATTGTTGCTCAGTGCTGCGTTTGCACACGTGCTGCTCATTTCCCCAGTCTCTGCAGATACTCTGTGCATGGTGACGGCGGCTAGAGCCGCCGTGCCGGGTAAATGCACCACAGTCTCTGTAGTTATCTCGTGGTGGGCTATATTTACCCATACTGTATGTGTGTGTTTATCTGCAGATTAAAAGAAGAATAAGGAGAGGGGGAGGAGAGGGAGATGGAAAGAATTGAGATTGAAGCCCTGGCATCTCCCCAGCTCTTGCTGAGGTACATGAATAGAGCTCTGCAGAACCAGAGCACTAGCAATATTTCTATTGGGGGCAGATGTGTGTGACTCCCTGCCTGGCTGGCAGCGCTCAGTTAACTGGTGGAAATGCAATCTGCCTGGCTGACACTGAGAAATGGTGACCACACCTAACAAAGCTGTAATTGCTTAATCCTTAGAAATGGAGGAGTAGTTATGATATAGTGTTTCTATCCTGAATTTTTAAATATAAATACATCATCTTAGGGCTGTGCAAATGTGCTTAAACAGTCTAAAGATATAAACTACAACCTGTTCAGGAGTTATTTGCACATGCAAACTGAAATAACTGGAAGGTACAGCATTCTAATTGGCACTTCAGTGACTAATCAGCTAAAACCTGAGATATGTACTCAACCCCTTTACATTTCCTGTATACCACAACTGCAGGGACTTACCTCAGCCTCTAATTATATTCTTTTCTCTGAAAAAAAGTCCAGTTTATTTTTGCATTCAAGAAAGCAGTGGTAAGCGTGTGAATTAAGTGTAATCTGTTTCCTCTTTCACAGGTCACGTTAGAGTTCTTTTCATGCATATATTTGACATGTATATTGTAATATACATAATGCAAAGGTTTTAAATATTCAGAAACGAGGTATTACTGACTGATTTGGTAAATCAATGATGCGTGTGTCACTCTGTATAAAAGCATCTGCTAAACAAATATACTACAATACTTAGATTTTAAGCAAGCATTTTCTTTCTCTTCAAAGATCTTTCAGCAACCATTACCGGTGTTGATTACAAATGTTTTTAATTGATGTGGACCCTTTTTCAACTATTTCTGTCATTGTTTCTTCTTCATTACCCACGAGTACACAAACAACGTTAATGAGGATAAAAGCAAGCCATATGTGGTCTTCAGCAGAGATCGATAATTGAAAACAAATTTTTTTTGGGGGGTAGAGAGGGCCAGTGGAGGGTGGATAGAAGAATGGAAATAAAAAGCTCCATTAAAATAGCAGAGCGCCGGCAGCTGTTGAACAGGCCCAACAAACCCACTGAACTCTGGGAAGGGATCCCGGCAGCGAGAGCTGGGGTTCGCTGTGGTTCAGTCCAGCAGGGCCTCGTTTGGCTGGGAGCCTGCAGAGGCTGAGGAACCGGGAGAGATGGAACCTGGGCAATAAAAATGAAACACTGCAAACTTTTACACAGCAATAAAAAATGGAAACTTTTTTTTCCTCCCCCTTTCTCTTTTCTTCTTTTTAAAAGTCACATTTCTGCTGCACGTGCTGATGCTCTCTGGTGTGGCGCTGGCGTTGGAACGTCTCTCTGTTGTTTTTTTTTTTTTTTCCTCTCCCTCTCTTTTTTATTTCTGTGAAACAGAATCTCCCAGCTTACAGTGCAGTCGGTCTTGAGCTCTTCACAATCCAAAACAGATGTGTGAGAGCAGCGCATATTGAGAAACTGCCTGCGGGCTGCCCGAGCGAGGGGATGTAAGCAAAAACAGCCCGGTTGCTAAGATACGCAAATAACAAAACAAGCTAAGGCCTCACTGAAAGAGCATGTTTTACTCTGTTAATTGTGAACTGAGGAAAACAATATTCAAACTGAAAAAATGAGGTTTTAGTTTTTTCTCAATTTATTGGAAAAAAAAGTTTGTTTTGCCAAAAAAAAAAGAAAGAAAGACTTGTAGATCCTAGGCTTACTGCTGCAGGACACACTGCACTGACTTGTTTGAGCATGTTGGTGTCTTTTGTATGTAACGTGCAAAATAACTTCTTACCTTCAGTTGTTTTCCAGGCTCTGAACAGTGCCAAATGTCCTCTTTCCCAGTCTAGGCTGATTGTCACTGAACTCCCCCTTCACCCAGCTACACGGCTTGATCTCCTGCCTTGTTCTAATGATCTCAAGCTCCCTTTTGCCAGCAAATGTGATGAATTAATTGAGCTTTTGATGGAATCCAGATGAGCGTGAGGCTTTTGGATCAAAGGTTGACTCAGAACTCCTTTTCACTGGCACATTTGAGATGTTGCATGTATCTCTATATATCTCTCTCTGTCTGTTCATCATAAACATTTAACCACCGTCTGCCTATTTGACCATCTGTGTCTCATCAGAGTTTCACCACATTTTTGCCAACGTAGCTGCGCAGCTCAGTGGAGAATGGGGCACCATGTGGTCCTGCCATTTGCTCACACTCGAGCTCTGCTGCACTCCTGACCCCTCTCCGGGGATCAGAGTTCTGGTAGGGACGTCTGAGGAGACTGGGTACGCTGTCTGCCGTGGGTGCTAAATCAGGGGGATTGACTCTTAGATGTGACAGCTCTTATGTCGTCTCATGGAAGGAAACAGTTTGCATTTACACTCTTGTCCAAGAAGAAACTGGACACCTTGATTATCAGTTGCCCTTAAACTGTAACTTGTAACGGCCATATTGCCCCCCGTCCCGGGTCCTTCTAGGGCGGTCTGAAGGGGTGACAAGAAAGTTGCACAGATTCCACCAGCAGCTTACAGTGTGTTTTTCAGACTCTTCTCTCAATCTCAGTGTCAAGGGCACATGTGCACCACACAGCTCTATGGTTTTGCTCTTGCCCGGTCATTTTTTCGTGTGACCGCCTTTGTAATGTTCCTTTATCTGTCTCGTCTAGCACCCCAGCTCTCAATCCCATCCGTGGAACTCATTTCCCTTATCAGATAATGCGAGAACAGTCATATTATACCTGGTTTGTCCACATATATCACTGGAGAATTTGTTTTGAAATAAGATTATTTTCTCTTGTGTTACTTGATCTTGAATTTCACTCCCGAAAAGTCAAGTCAGCAATATTATAAAAGTAATGGCTTCATATCTGTGTGTCTTTAACCAGTTTTTCTGCCCTTTAACCTCCACTTACTCTGGTAACGTGCATGCCAAGAATGCTCATTTTGATGTCTGGAACTAGTGACCTTGGGTTTCCAGGAAAGTCCTAATTTCTTTGTTTAAGGGCTGGGTACCATGGTGATTTTTGTAAGCAAATACAAAGTTTAACAGCACTATCAAATTTCAATTTGTTAGAATACATCATGGTTTACTCAAGATAATGGGGGTCAGAACTTCTAGCTAGATAAGACCAAAATGTATTACCTTGTGTTGTTTTTATAGGCATGCTGACATGCAGGAAGAAAATGTATTACTTTGGTCCAAACAACTGAGCCATGATTCAGATCCAGTGAGACCTGTGTTTGATGTCCCATGTAAAAGGGCAGTTTAGACTTTAAATAAATTAAACAAAGATCATTAAAATTACTGTTAAATTTTAAAATTTGCCAAACACAGGAAAAAAATGTTTGTATATCTTCAGTTGATTTTTTTCTCTACATTTGCAGAAAAGTTAAACGACAAAGAGGTAAATGCTTTCCAAGCTTCAGAAGTCAAAGGATACCGACCTTTGAAGGACAAATAAAGGTAGTTTCGGCTGAAGCAAAAATGTGGAACTTGCTGCCAAAAATGTAGTTTCTACTCAGACCTCTCCAGTTTCTGCTGGTGATAACTGTCTGAAGCTAACATTAAAAAAAGCCTAATCATCTCACAGTGACCTGCTGCCAGAGGGTAACAGAGCTTGTTCAGTGTTTTCAGTTCAGAGGGCTTGGAGTGCAGCATGCGGTCCGCATATTACGGTCTAATCAGAAGCCAGGATGAGATTCCAGCATGGCTAATTAATAACCTGGGAGCTCATTTCACAAGCTGTGGAGAGGAGGGAATTTCCCCCAGCCCTTCTCTTCTTCACCCACGCTGACACGCCTAAACCTTCGGCCAAACACGTCGGTGACCTTGAATGGTATTGAACTGATAATGCGGCACATGTTCGCCATGAAACAAAACTTTTTCTCAGTCAGACTTTGAATTTTCCCACTTAATTTCAATACTGAATCTTAGACTCTTAGCTGAGCTAGACTGCATTTTTGATCCTGTTCACCTCTCAGTCAGGTTGAGATAAAAGGCTATCCCTCACTGCACAGACGGCCTCAGGTTGAACCCTTTTGAGTTCCTTAATTGCTCTCTCCTCAGCTGTGGAATGACAGCGTTTCTTGCTCTTTACAAGCAAGAGGAACGTGCTTCATGTAGCACCAGCTTGCAATTATGTGGTTTAACCTAAAGCGCTGAGGTAATTAGACAAAGGATGTTTCACAAATGGGATCTCTAACCTCTCCAATTCTGCATTTTTTCCTCCTCATTAAACGCCCATCTATCCCTCTGCCTGCCACAGCTCTCCGGGCACCTGCCACCAGGCTGGCCCTAAAAGGACCAGCGTGGGCATGTGCGGTGCAAAAAACTTTTTCATCACGGCCAGGTGTGAAAATTATTCTCAGGAAACCACTGGAAAACAGGAGTGCTCCAAGCAACGCTTACTATTTATAGACAAAGCTTTCATTGTGATGCAGTGTTTACCTTGGGGCTGTGGAATTTGGACGTGGGTCTTGGAAACTGAACTGAAACCTCTAGCTTGTTGTGATTTTTCTGTGTGCTTTTTGTAAAGCGGGGCCAGAGGTGCCATGCAGCGATTAGCAAAATGTGATTATCTTCACGGGGTGTCATGTAAAATCTCAATCAGCGGGCTGTCACTGAAACCTTGCAGCTCCTCTCAGCGTCTGGCACCATGTCATATTATGTGCTCGGCTTTGGTGGTAAACTTCTCATTTTAGTTTCTATTATTTTGTCTCATTTTGTCAGCTGTCAACAACCACGCAGTGCAGTGCAGTTATTGTAGCCAGTCACACACACACTGCAGCATTACACTGTTACGCCTAATTAGAAAGGCCTTGAGCTATACTCAGTCCAAGGTGAATTGTCTCTGCTTGTGTTGTGAAGGCATGGCTCATCAATGCTGCTGATCGTGGGGCACGGGTGGTGAGAGGCAGTGACTCAGTCGCACTGGGGGGAACACGATACTCCCGTGTCCTGGAGCAGAGCAGAGGAGGGTAACCGAAGACTGTGGCTAAAAGCAGATCCCATCTCCTTGATCGTGGGGCTCGTCGGCCCACACAGCAATGCTTCAGCCCAGACCTCGGCTTTTAAAAAACCCCCACACTCAGCGAACGACAACTGCACACGGCTCAGGGTGAAATTTCAATCCCGAGTTCAAGCACAGTGAGAATCACACACTACAGTACACCATGTAGAACACCCAATGGCCTCAGAACGTATCTCTGTTTCTCATTTCAAACCTGTCTGTCGGAACGGTTATTGAAAACTTAGCAAAAGTGGCTGTATTTCTTCAGCTAACTCTTTTATAATGGCACCCATTACCTCAAATTACCGCTTTAACTGCTGTGTGTCGTTTTATGGGGGAGGATCAGAGGAGACTGAGGCACTAGGCTTCAAAAGAGCAGAGCTGTACGATAAGTAATATACATAATCATATACTTGTAAAATGCTAAAATCCATGGCAACTGCCTACGTTCCTCCACTCTGGAAATTTATTCTGCAAAGTTTGGCCTGCTGTGGTCTCTAAATACAGCTGTGACTCCAGCTTGTAATTATTTATTATGAATTTGAGTGTTTATTTGAGAATTTTGTCCAGAGGCTCTGTGAAAGAATCAGTGAAAGGGAGGGAGGGATGGGTGAGAGGGGAGGCGACAGAGCGATGCCTTCAGGCACTAAAGAAGTCTGGCTAACATCTTGCAGGCTGACCCTTCTCTCCATTTCAAATCTGTGCATAATTTCCAGACCCCTGGATTTCCCTCGTCGTCTGGGTCTGGGTTCGAGGGCAGGGCTGCAAAGGAGAGTCCTCATGCGGAGTGTAGCGAGTTGGGGAAGGGGGGGAGTCTATGGGACATGGGTCTCTTCAAGTCCAAGCAAGCACATCGTCAAAGGGCCATTATGGTGAGAAGTTCCAGGAGCCGTAGGGCTTTTCTTCAACTGCCTCCTGTCAGCGCAAAGCAACTGCACTTCTCAGAATACTGAATACATATACAGTTTATGACTGCAAATTAGAGAGGCCTCTCTCACTCACAAGCAAAGGCTCCAACAGTTGGAATTAAAGACCTGCCTCAATGTTCATACAAAGGTCGTTTGAGCTCCCGCTACAAAAAGTTAGGGTAGCTTTCTCAAAATACCACAGCAGACACGACTGCTTGCAGTACTTAATCATTTTGTGCCTTTCCAGGTTTTAATTACTCCCAAAATAAAGGGTTAAGAGATTAAACAATTTGCATTCATATATATACCACCTAACATATCACCCACTATTGCATAGTAGGGAACTACTACTGCGATATAGAATTATTCATATAATGTAGTATGTTGTTAGAGTCTTTGCCCCTGATCTTTGAAAGGGAATAACAATTCAGAACAACCATTGCAGAAGGAAACTTTGATTAATGATTAATAGATGGCGAGATGGCATTGAGAGGGCACTGACAAGGGGTTCTGGTTATTTACAATAAGATGTGTTGCAATGTGTTTAGTGACCTTATCAACAACAAATAATCAAAGATTTATTAGGGCACTAGTTCTTAAACTGTGCACCGAGACTCAAAATTTACCTCAGGAAAAAAATTACAGTAATATTTCTTTTTCCACTCAAAGTAAATATTATGTTTACATTGAGTTACATAAATAAATATAAATAAATAAATGATAAACACAGTAGGGCAATGCAGTATGCTTGATACACTGGTAGCCAAGTCAATGTTTAATGCTTAAGATCAAGATTTAAACTATACTTTGAAAAATAATTTTAGTGTATTGTTTTGTTCTGTTGTTCTTTTTTACCCTCACCTTTAGTTCATGTTTGTTGGTTTTAATGGGTCACAAGGGGGCAGTGAACATTTAATTGGGGGTCCCCCTGTGAAAAAGTTTAAGACCCGCGGCATTGGAGTGTGAGTTAATTGTTCAGGCAGGTTTGCACAGTTTCAGCCGTGAATATCAACACCATATAATGCATCTCTGAACATCACTGCACTACAACGCTGTAGAGGAGCACGTTGGTTACTGTGAGACGCAGTGGGCACCGACAAACTAAAGGCAACATAGCTGCACCCTGTGGCCATGTGTGGTCTCCAGTGTGACAGAGGGCAGGTACGTGAGCGGAGCAATCAGTGTGGGAAAGGGCAAAGTTGACCCTGCAGGCTGTAGCAGGGAAGTGTCATGAGGGAGAGAGCGTCTGTAGATAGATTAGATAAAGCCACATCTGCTTGCCCTCAGTGGAAACTTCCTCACGTGTTTTGTCCAACAGGAAAAAACCAACATCAAGTCTGCGTTGGGAATTAAGAATCAAAACCTGCATGTGTTTGGTGAGTTGTTTTCTAGGCGTAGGCTGTGCTAGAACAAAACAAAGCACAGCTGTGAGGAGAGGGCGAGCATTCTCTAAATGAGTGCATTTCACTTTCTCACTGTGCCTTGTGCCTCACAATCACAGTGGGACTGTTGCACTTGGCCAGAATCAGCAGGATGCAGCTCTAGTTCCCCCCAATAATCAGATAAGGGCCCACTGGTCTTTCTCACTGCATTGAAATGGTCGAATTTGAATTGAATGGGTGGCAAGCAATGTCAAGCAAGGCTTATTTTCTTTGCTCTTTGATATTACCACGTTGTCTGATCATGACCTTTAACCAGCAGAGGAAAAGCCATGGCAGGGTGAATGATTTTTGTTCTTAGGCTTCATTCTTTGAATTCTGATATATAAGACACTACAGAGAGGAGAGAAATTGCACAAATGCTTGGAGGGGATGGTCTAGCAGCAGCTACACAGAGCAGCTAAGAGCTGACCCCGACTTGGCCAGCCTCCACCCTGAATGACTGATACTAGAGGAATCCCACCTATGCCAAGTCCCGAACATATTACTTCTTTCAGAGCAGACAGCTTGACTCAGCAGAATGCCACAATGACAGCGGCACATTTGAGGGGATGTAATCCGCTCGGGTAACCCGGTAGCACTGACATAACCATTGCTGATGGCCCGTTCTCCAGAGCACGCCTTCCCCTTTTTACTTCATTCCAAACTTTCACAACATCATTTGAGCCACGGAAGTGGATCTCCTGTGGTTAACAGTTTTACTTTCCTTTCGGTGACCTCACCTTTCTGTCAGTCTCTTTGAACAATGCCTCTTTCACCTGAAAAAAACAAAACTAGAAGAAAAAAAAAACAATGCCCCTGTCATGCTTAATGAAGTGAAAAGCAGATGTGATGGCTTGTCACACTACACTTGGAGTAGTCAGTGACATTCTCACCAACATGCCATGTCACCACACTGCTCTGTACATTCTGTAGCATCTCCTGGTTCAGCTAAACCACACACAGGACGCACAGTTGAGCTGTATGGTCTTATCATCATGTGTGATCAATATGTGATTGCATACTTTTTTACTATATGGGCTTTCTTTTTCAGTTTCTCATTCTCGCTGTCTGCTGGCGAACAGGTAAAGAGCAGTCAGTAATTCATGCTTTAAATTGTTATTATCTTTTTAGGGGTGGCCTAATACTGAATGATTCATTTTCTTTGTTCAGTGAAGCTTTTCAGCTTTAGTGGAGGGTTTTTTTCAATCTCTTCCCTTCTATTGGTATTTGCATGCTGTACATTATGGGGAACTTCCACATATTTTTGCACCCTTACAAAAGCCACAGCTCAGTTGCCATTACCCTCAAAAATGTCTTAGTGAATACCTCAAAATTTAGTTTAGAATGAAATGTACTGTATCACAATTTAGTTTGTTCTACATCTGACTGTATGACAAAGACATTTCAGCAATTTGAATAATTCATTTTCATTGTCAGTGATATTTGCCAGTTCTAAAATGAATTGTGAGACCTATTTCACTGATTAACTGTGTATCAACAGCAGACCGATGAAGTAACATGTTAAATGGTAATGGACAGAGTGAGTCGGGCAGAGTAACAAGTTAAATGGTAATGGACACAGTGAGCAGGACAGAGTAACGTTAAATGGTAATGTACACTGTAAATAGGCTGGAGTGTTAAATTGTAATGGACAGAGTGAGTGGGGCGTACTGACATGTTTGAGGTCCCTCATTTTCATACATATGGGGAGGGTGCTGATGGGTTTCCCAGGGAGGCAGTGTGATGTGTCTGTTTACAAACACCTGTTATTCTGATAAAGCTCCAGCCCTCTAGGGGGCTGAAGGGAAAACCCAGAGCGAGGAGGAAACAATACCAAGAAAAGCTCTTCAGGGGATCGCATTACTGTAAATAATGGCTCTTGGAAATTACAAGTGCAGGAGTGAAGCTCTCGTTAAAACGGCCAGGAATCGGTCAAATGCAACATGAGAGTCACCACTTTGCCGTTCTCGTTGCTGTGTGTGACAGTAGAAAGCCCCTTTCTCGTTACCCAACCCCTCTCCCCACCTACGGGACACTCAGCTCAGGCTATCATGTATGCTGCCTTCTGTGGTCAGTCGCACACCAGCTCTGAATTATTTAGTGAACAAGCAAACCAGGCAGAAGGGGGGT
This sequence comes from Megalops cyprinoides, assembly GCF_013368585.1. Classification (NCBI taxonomy): domain Eukaryota; kingdom Metazoa; phylum Chordata; class Actinopteri; order Elopiformes; family Megalopidae; genus Megalops; species Megalops cyprinoides. Next base: position 51,077,441 of record NC_050584.1, on the reverse strand, counting down.
GGGGGGGAAGGGAGGGAGGTGGAGAAATGCTCAGGGGATTTTTTTTTTCTCTCTTGACAAATGAGGAGCTGAGAGGGCCCTCATCTCCTTAAGGTGGGGGGTGGGGGGGTTGGGGGGGGGGGGGGACATGAATCAGCGAGATGTCATGTGACCACCGGGAGATCCCTCTGCAGCGCAGTCATGTGACTGACTGGAAGCTCTCCCTTCTGCCAAAGCCTGCTTCCCAGAACAGGGGCTGCTGAAGCCTGCCGCAGCTGTCCCCGTCTGTGACCCTGATCCACACGCAGAAGGGACGCTCTCGGCTGCCAGCGGAGCCAGGCTCACTCTGTAGTCCCGGCACACACACTGGATCCACATGCTTCTCCTTAAATAATTCGGTATTTAATCACAGAAGAATTCCTGAAATCTTGCATTTCCGAGGTCTGAGGCACAGCTACAGATTTGCAGATTGCTGTGGGGATTACATATTTTAGAGCCGTGCTAAAAAAGAAAAACCTGTTGCGTAAACATTGGATCACCGGTGACTGTTAAAGAAATTTGCTATAGTATTTGAATCCTTTGTCTTTAATCAATAGGACTTAAAATATTTCTGTAAGACATCAGAAATATTATGTGTCTGCTGCAGATTCAAATATGCGCAAGAGTCCTGAGAGAAGCCTGCCAGTTTTATTGGTATTCTAATGAATTGAAAGGTTTCATGTCCCCCGAATACTTTTCTGTCACCTTTCTCCATGACCTTTCCTGTGGGGGGATCTCTGGATTCTCTTTAAAACCACAGTACAAGTGTGTCAAGGTTCAATGTGTTCGCCTCAAAATGTCTGTTGTGGAAACTCCAAACTTTCTGTTGGGTGGGTGGAGAGAGAGTCTTGAGAGACCACTTCTGAAGTTCTAATCCCCCCTCCCCCCAACATTCAATTAAGCAAAGTTCATTTGGTTGCTTGTGTCAGCTCTAAATCACTGGGAGTTATGCATACACGGCAGTGAGCACTGGGCTGCCCTTAAGCAGAGGCAGAGTGAGATCATTTCTCAAACTGCTTTGGTAGAAGGCTGCACCTTCTCTCTGCCGCCTCTGCCTCTTTTTCGCAGGTGCTGGGCGATAGTGTCTCTCTCTCTGGGTGCTGTAGCATTCTTTTACTGGTATACAGCTGGGAGGGAGGTGACACAGCCTTCCCATCTGAAGAGGCTGTGACAGGAAGGTCCCTGTCTCTCAGCAAGGTGCCCTTCCAGACACCCAGCTGAATTAGCGCCGTCTGTTAAATAAACAATGAGCAACGCCCTTGTGCTTTTCGGTGGTATCATTTGTGGTTTTCTGTTAGAGTACAAGCCACACTACACTACCTGCCCTTTCACAAACAGCTGGGCCTCTGGTAATTCCTAAACTGGGTGTCGGCAGGGCCCTGCCCACATATGGGTTTGATTTATGGTTACTTGTGCTTACAGGAAGACATGACACAAGAGAGCAGTTCAGATTGCTGTCAATAACTGGGGGAATGCTGTCAAAACCAGAATCAGTTAACCTTGAGACATGCCTTTGTTTTGTAGCATTATATATATATATATATATATATATATATATATATATATATATATATAATAATTCTATAAATAATTCTATATATAATTCTAAATAATTTATATATAATAAATAAATCTAAAAATAATTTTAGATACAAATGTGAAATTTTGACTTCTTACATCAGGAGAACGTTTGTATCAACTCTCGAGAAACTGTGCAAGGATCAAGCCTAAATTGAACTGATTTGACATGGAATTACACAGTACCGTGAAATTTCATGGAAGGTATACTGACATTTTGCCAAGAAGCAGAGATAAATATCATGTACTGACTGAAAGTAATGTTTTCAAAGATTTTAGTCATATGGAAAATCTGACTGAACAAACATTCAGTAAAAGTAATTATAGATTGAAATCATTGATACATGTCCTTACGGTGCTTAAATGCCTCATAGAATGGTCCAAAAATTGTACATTGCATGAGGTGCCACAGCATAGTTTCCATGCTTATACATGTTTTTGCTTTCCAGTGTGAATGTATTTATGGGCTTTGAAAGAGCCCTATGATGAGTTTATAGATCACTCCAGGCTCTTGTACCTAGGAGCAAGTTATTAAATGCTTGTTTTACTGGTTTGTTGTTCTACTTATGGGTTTCAGTACGAGAACTTTCCATTCCCTGTGTTGAAGTGTTGATTGATATGGGATGCAACACTACGCAATACTGCACTCCGCAGTTCCTCAGACAGATTCATGCCACTCATCTTAGGTTGCATTTTCTGTGTGTACAGAATAAATTGTCTAAAACCTGACAAAACCCCCCTTTCATTCTGTTCTTTTGCTATAATGGTGCATGAACACAGTCATGTGCAGCATCGATTGTACCTGTCTGGCATGCTTCCACAGGTCAGTAACTTCAGCATCTAAAGAAACCAAATTGTTCATAGCAGTATGGATGACAACTGACATTAAACCAGTGGAATTAAAATGTATGTTTAGCTTGAAAGGTTCCAGCTAGCTGCCAAACTAGGCTAGCTAAACAAAACAAAATGGTAAAAATCTGATATTTGTAATTGTTTAAGAGTACTGTAGTTTCTAAAAAAAACTATATCAGGTCTCTCTTGGCTTGCATAAATTCTACTGAGATGCATTTACATTGAATTTCTTTGGCACAGCACAGGTAGCACAGAACACATGTGAAAGCACCCTGTATTTCCCATTTACCACAGCCAGATAGCTTTCTGAAGATCAGCTCCTATCCCTACCCATAAATAATGCACAGGGGTAATGCAGGGTCTGTAGGTGCAATTAGGGTGTCACCTCCAGGCTGGGATTGAAATGTTCCCAGCAGCTTGCAGGGCCTATTGTTCAGACCCATTTCTTAGACAAATGAGATGGCAAATTGCCCATCCCTGTTCTCCCTTTACCTGAGATGAACCTCGTTTGGTGAAAAATGATACAAATCCCCAAATGTAAAAGATCCATTAGGGCTGGAATTCAATGTGGCTGACATAACTCACAATGGAGTGCGCGCAAGACATTTGTAGATCCGATCGATCCTTATATATTAAGTTTTTTTCCTCCCCAAAATTGCATTATTGTGTGTTATGATTTATTTCTGAAAACGATGATTTGTTGGTGAAATACAGCTGTCCTGTGTCTGCTGTTTATGTACCTTTAAAAGACACAAAAAGTTAAATCTCATAGTACTGGATATTCATGTTGCTACGTTGCCTTTTCATGTGCTGTATTAAATGTTTCATATTTTGTGCATCTCTGTTGCATGATATCAGGAAAATACGTTTTGGTTGTCCTTTTAATCTAAGAAGAACCAACTGCATTTCAATGTCACTGACAATTAATACAGCTTCTACCCTTTGTAGGATTATCTCTTGTGTTATATTTCTCACATGTGCCATTGAATTCTGTGTGTTGCTAACTCAACCTTATTAACTGGCAAAGGAAAAAATGTATTTTAGTCATGAATAATTTATTATGCTGGTACATCTGTTTTGATTTAATTCATTTTGGAAGACAATTGGAGTCTGGAAATGGCAAAATGAGAAAATTGCCTTTGAAAATTGTTTTTAAGAGCTCAAGATCTCTTAGTCATAGTTATTTGTATTTGTTTTAGTCAATTCAAAAATTTTTTGATTGCTGTTTTATGTTGGGTGATCTACAAACCATTCTAAAAAACATTGGGTTCTGACAAAAGTTGCATACTGGTGGTTTGTGCAGAATTTACTTCATGCTGTTAAAATCTGGAATATTCAGCATGATATGTCATACAGTGGGTATAATTACTGTGGTAGCTTCAAGGCCTTTCTATGCCAGAATATGATAAGATCCATCATATTATTGTGAATTGTTGAATGTATGCCTGCTTGTCCTTGAAACATTTTCAATGACCATTATAAAACAGTTACATTTCTAAATGATTAATTATGAATGTTTAGTAGGTAACTATTCATGCAACACAAGTGTGAAGTAACATACTATTTGCGTGTAAGTTATGGAAAAAATGATTAATTGTTCAACCAAATCAATACATTTTTCCACTACAGAATAATAATAAATGCTCATCAAAGTTTTACTTTTACAAAGGGAAAGCGGTCAGACTTCAGTTTAGTAACTCAGTTTATACCTCAAACAAAATGGGTGAAATATTTATAATTTGTCAAAAAATGAAATTACAGCTACATTTTAGAGTGATAATGTAGTACAATACTTCAATGAACATTTTTTTTCACAGTCCTGCAAATTCAGAAATCCAGCAGCTCAGGAACAGAATTTAGAACACCTACAGTGTGTGGCCTGATATCCTCTATGGTAACATTTGCAAGTACAGTAGTGTGGATTCACAGCTAGACCCAAAATCAATAACAGTCTGCCCATCTCCTCACTGCTGCAGCCCCTGCACCGACCCCCCTGCAGGGGTAATTGAATTTGTGCTGCTCCTGGGATCTTTATAGGGTTACGGTGAGAGGAACATTATTAATGTCTTTGTAAACGGCCTATGTGTCAAGGTCACCACTGGCTAAGTACTTCTTATTATTCAATGCAGGGCTCAAGGACACTGAAGAGAGGAATCCGAAGGATTTATGATTATTATGTAGATGATAATGACTGTCGGCGGGAGTCGTATCAGTTTTTATTTTGCGTTTGATCCTTTGTATTAGCAAATGACATCTTTTTATTCATGGGGAGTCGTAAAATTCCAGGCACCACAGGGAATTAATATCAATGTAATCCATTTTATTGGATACAATCTGAATTTTGACTTTGATGCTGAACACGGAGCCTGTTCTCTCCTTCTAAAGAGTGTCTGCTGCCCAGCCATGACACTGCCTATGTAATCTATAGAAGGCCATCAGATCTGAATACACATCATACACTCTTGAGAGAGGCCAGGAGGCAAAATACAGTTGAGTGATGTTCTTGCTGCCACCAGTGAGGGCTATGCATGTGATACTATGATATTTTCTGGTACAGACAGATATTGGTTGATTTTTACTCGTTTCATGGTCAGAAGAGGTTTTCATTTTGTAACTACAACAACAGGAGAGGGCCGAGTGTCTTAGTGAAAAGTAAGAGTGGTGTCTCTCGGGACGAGACGGACAGACGATGAGGAGTGAGCGAATGAGAAGGCAGGATTAACCTGTAGCATCAGCGCTGAGCTCAGAGCACTGCTGATGCCTCATTCGCAGCTGACTCATCAGGGGAGGCTGTCACCCCTGTTCCCGGAATAAGGACCTGAAGTGATGCTGCTTGGAAATGCTGGAGGTAGAGATGCAGGCAACAGTGCTGTTTCATCCTTGTGTGTGTTCAGCTAGACAGCACAGCAGCACTGCTCTTTTGGTCAGAAGATTCCAGGCTGACATTGTCCAGGCTGCAACTGTTATTTGTATATTGTGTCTTTTTTATGCAGCTCACTCTATGCAGTCACTCTATATGGGACTTGGTGTAAGGTCTGTTTGAATAAATACCCAGGCTGGTGCAGTAGTGCTTTATGTAAAGTGAAGCGGAGCTGCTGTCTGCCTAGGTGTTCTTGGCTGAGCACACCCACATCCTCCTGGGAGAGCACCAGAAAAGACCGGTCGACCGCCTGAGGCGGAGGTGTGGTGGGGAGAGGGCCGTGAGCTCTGCGTTCATGTCTGGGACAGGACATAAAAAGCGTCTGCCAGCCTGGCGACGCAATTAAGAGCCTGCTTCATCTGAGCTGTCAGAGCGGGTCAAAAGAACCGGCTCTTTAATTTTAACTCCCAGAGGGCTTCTAGCACAAGGCATCAAACAAGAGGCAGCTATGACAAGGTCAGTCAGCCAATCGGAGGACAACCTGTTAAAAGCAGCCCACCACTTATGAAGGGAGACAGTGTACTGCTAGATACAGCCTAAGGAATAAGTAGACGATATGGAAGGTTTAATTCCACAGGTTTGTTTTTCATTTACTGTAACATCTTGAGTAATTCATCATCTTCTGGAGGGGCAGTAGAAATAAATATAACTGTGGTAATTTAACACATGCATGTACTGAACATTTAATGCAGTTAATCTAAGGTGTATCCAGATTTTTTTTCATCACCAATGTGGAGGAACAGTAGTGCTAAAGTGACGTATACCTAATAGATTTTCAGCAATGGAGATGGCAGTGTAGTATAGTGGTTAAGGAACAGGGCTTGTAAAGGTTGCCAGTTCGATTCCTTGCTGGGGCACTGCTGCTGTACCTTTGGGCAAGGTACTTAACTCACAGTTTCCTCAGTAAATATCCAGCTGTATAAATGGATAACATTGCAAACAAAAAACTGTAACTAATGTAAATTGCTCTGGATAAGCGTGTCTGCTAAATGCCAATAATGTAATAAATGGGCATTTATTGTAAATAGGGCACATATGTGCTTTTAAACAAGTTGAAAAGAATAAGGATCCTACCAAATGGGCCAACAATTGAACTGAACGGGATAATACTACAGGAGATAAACAAAACTTGTGGCTTTTTAATTATCGTGGGATTCATTTTCATGGAGGCATTGCTTCAGCTTTAAAAATAGATGAGTCACACTGTTTTCTTTTAGTAACACCAAGACAATGGTGTGTTAAGCCTGATACCAACGGAAACAATGGACTATATTGTAAGATACTCAGTCTCATTGTGATAGGTGAGTTTAGAAGGCTTTCTGAGTTCATATTCAATCGTAGTGCATAGTAGTTTTGTGTCATCTAGTGGGTAGTGTACATGGTGACTTGAAAATTCACTTATGGCTCTTTGAGGGTCAATGGCATGCCAGCAAATTAGCCTGCATGTCAGTCCCCATTATTGGAGAGTTATGGATTGCTTTTATATACACACTTTTTGTTTCAGTTAAAAGGACCCTGCGATATATTACTCCATGTTATCTTTAAAGGTGGAGCCCATAATTTGTTTAGTAGCCGTTTTCACACCCACCACACTGATTATGCCAAATCATCATCAGGTCTACACCCCTTTTGATGTCAAAACGAGAGATCATAATGTACTTAATGAAACACACCATGACTGTATCCTGCCACTTAACATGTCCAAGCAAGGGGACCTCCTGTAAATTGTTAATGTGGTGCGAACCACAAGCCAACAATCCAGCTACCCAGCCCAAAAAAGGCTGCCAGCTTTTTTCTCTCTTTCCCTTTTTCTCTCTTTCTCATGGCTCTGTTCACATAGGCACTCAGCTCTGTCTCCACCTATGTGTCTGGCTGTGTGGTCTGCCAAGGCTGGGCTGGTATTGTCGCACCCATCCCTGCCTCTGGCTGGCTGTTGAGCCAGGCAAATCCCATGGGTTACCAGGGAGGCTCCAGCAGACACGGCAACAAACAGAATCCGCTTGCTCTGGTATTTACATTTTTACATAATTAGGCTCTAATTATATTTATTTTCTCCATTGTTTCTATTGACTGAATCTCCCTCCCCTGTAAATATTTTCACGTTGCTTTCGAGAACTCTGTGCCAATCCAAAATGAATTTAACCTTGTAAAAGTAAGAGGGATGTCAGACTCAGGCTCCTGTTAACAAAAAACACCTCGTCACGGTGTGTGCAGAAAGGTGTGTTCACCACTTGGGGAAACAACCATGTTTCATTGGTTATAGAGGTTAGGATAATGCAAAGAGGCATTGGCAGACTTGATTTTTCTCTTCTTGAGCCAAAAACCTTGTTAGTTTCGAGCGAACCTGTGCAACGATGATTTGCTAGCGCTTGTTTTACTTTACCCTGTGAAGTTTTGAACATCTTAGTGCATGCTTAAACCATTGCTTTCAATCAGTGGTGCTGAGAGGGGAAATTGTGGTGTGTTCCCTTAAAGCGACCCAAGACTTGCCAGAAGGGCAAGCTACATGTCAGCTTCTCACAGGTGTCACCGACTGGCAGAATTAACACAGTTATTTTGTGTGCTGAAAAGTCTGGGCAAAATGTTGGGTTTAACTGAAGTCCTGCCACAGCCTCTGAAACACTTTTCTTGCATTTTACAGAGTCCTCAAAGAGCTGCAGGTGCAGTAAAAGAAAAACACTGACTGTTTTTATCCAGTGGGAAACATATGCATGCCTAAGATAATATGATATCACTTCATGTCCTTCTCATAATTTCCTAATAAAACCATAAGACAATATTAGGACTTCCTGTTTCTGAAGAGCACCAAAAGCAAGTGAACAATTTCACTTACATTAGAAATTCTGAAAAAGAGAAAATGTTTTTCACTTGTATAGGTAGTTTGAATACACAATGACCTATGCACTGACATGAAATGTGTACTTTCCCATCATTATGCCTCTTGTGAATTCATCTGCTGATAACCTTTTTAAGCGCAGGAAATGACTGCTTTGAACATTCACCCATAATGTTGAATCATACCATTTAAAAATTGTTCTTGCAAGTATGGAGCCCCTTCACATGATGATTACAATGTTGCAACAAAGCACCATTTTATAAATGTAATTATTTAGGTTCCTCAAGACATCAGCTAAAGGCAGTTTTGTCCATGTGCACATTTTGCACGTGCAGGGCGTTTTATTGGTCATCTGGGGAGGCTGTTGATGCCAGCCCTGCGAAGAAAGACCAGAAGCAGTGCAAACTTCCTGCATTGTCATTTCTCTGGACCAGGCCTGACTTCAAACGTTAAGGCTCCCTGCCAAGCATAATAACAAGAGCCACTTTGACAAAAAATGAAAGAGTTGCAAATGCTTACTTAGAAGGAAAATAACCACTCTTTTATGCTAGACTGTCTTAAAAATACATGGTTCACTCATTATTTCCCTTCCACAGGAACAGAAACAACTTGGCATCCAATACTGCTGTCATAGATGTAAAGTAAGTTTTTAGGTTTTATTTGAATAAAGTTGAGAACGGCTTGCTTGGCTGTCTGTTGAACAATATTGTGTTTGTTCTGTAATATGTCCACTGGCATAGTCTGTTCTGTTGTTGCTGCACATTATGGGGAACACTTGGCAAGTTTGGAGGAATACCCTCACTGGTGATTTGAGTGTGCGTCATTGTGGACACACGGGGAGGCCCAACAATGCCTCGTCATGTGACTCCTGTATTTGGAAGAGCTCCAGGGAGCGGAGAGCAAGACAGAGGCATGCTGGGAAGGTGTGGCTGGGGGACACAGCTCATTGGCAGAAAGTCATATGGCATTATCAAGCCCCTTTGAGCAATAAACATGACCTTTCCTGTTATGAAAAAGCTGCGGTGATATATTTCCGCTAAAGAGAAATAAACATACCTGCAAATTTGTAATGATTGGAATGTGTTGCTATTGAAACTGTAGTTTACAGGTTACTTTGTTAAACACTCACAGCTCATTCTGCTTGGTCTCTGTAATTTACTTCTTTAATTTAGGCAGCAGAAAGGAACTGAACTGACACAGGACCCTGGTGTACATGGCATTTGCACAGGAGGTGCGTGCTGCCCCCATTGGTTAGTGAGCTGGACTGTTCTGATGGAGTGAGTGTACTTCTACAGTTTATTACTGATACTGGGAGCTACCTTGGTCAAACAAGATAAGCCTTAATGTCCTGTACAGTCTGATTAATTCAGTCAAGACATTAAATATATCTTGCATGCAGATGATTTGTTTTCTGAGATTATTGGTAAACCAAGTTAATTCCTTCTCCAGATATTCAAATCCCATAGTCGAGATTTAGATGATTTATTTTAGAGAGTTGGCACAAGTTTCTATATTAGACAAACCCTGTTTATATAAAAATCTGCTAATATCCCCAATTTTACTGGCACAACAATGAATGTTTCAACAAGGTTTATTTGGTTTATTTGGGTCTTTCTAAATTAGAGCTAATTTAAAGGTAATTACCTGCAAAGGTCTCTTGGATCAAAAATGTCAGTTTGATTAGATTGGAAAGAGAGAAAATAAAGTGACATGTTTTCTTTTGTAATGAGAGCAGAGCTGAGTTAATACTTACACAAGTTGTTTGAATTTGGACTCTGGCCATACAACACCAGTGTCAAAATGTCAGCACAACATTGAAGTGTTGGTATAGGCTGCCCTAAGGCTGTAGTTTCCATATGATGTGATTAGAATGCAATTTACTCTGTACTGATGTGACCCAAGAAAAACACATACTTTATTAAACAAAACAAATTACCCCATTTAGACACTGAGGTCTCAAAATGTAGAATAGTGAAGACTTGCTTTCAGGATGTGCGTATTTAACATGACTAGTTCACATTAGTATTTTGTAGTATACAAGGAGTCCACTTCTCTTTTACTAGTGGTACTGAATGGTAAATAATATATACAATTTAAGCAGAAAATTCTTTACCAGATATTTTTTTCTGCGACGTCACATTTAGGTTTCTATTCAATCAGTGGGATACTGTATATAATGATGTATGCCCAATGAAATGTGGTTGTTTTCCAAAGTGCCGAACACATATTTCTGCATAGTATAATCTGTTACAGTGGCCCAGGTAAGCCCTCTCTTTTGCTTTGCTTTTGGAATTGCCAGCTGTACACTTGTCACTAGGTACCCTCTCTTGTCACCCAGGAGTGCAGAATGCAAGGCGAGTGCAATCCTCTAACACACTGGAATGCGGTCAAGTGGCATTTTTCACACTGCTGGCAGTGGAGCTCACATCAGTTGGAGGATGGGTGGATCCCCACTGACTTCACAGGTGGCTCACGAGCCATTACAGGACGATGCAACGGGGAGAACCCGGCTGACATGCCCACCCCTACTCCAGTGAAATGAGAGCAGTTTGCTACCCTGCTGTGGGCTCCTGCCCACTGTGGACAGATGGCATGGCTGGGATTGAACCTGGCCATCAGGCAGATCTTGCACTTAAAACATACGTCTTAGTACACAGGCCCACTCAGGAGCCCTGGGTAAGCCCTTTGGATTCGCTTTCCATCCTGTTACTCAAACCTTTCTTCTACATCACACTTTTACTGTTCACTCATAGCCCAATCATGATTCCATCTGCACATATACATGTATATCACACACGTGTGCAACTACAGTGTCGCGCTTTTGGCGTTTTCTTGGTGTACATTTCGTTCTAGATGCAGAGTGACGCAAAGTGGTATTTAATGGTTTAAAACTGTGCTGAGCCTATTGTACCACTGAAGCTGAACCTGAGGTAAAGGAAGGATTAGTAATAGTGTACCGACTCCATGCACTATAATGCTATATAGAGTATACATAGAGTAACATGTGTGAAATACCCAGGGCATTTGATTGATGGCATTTACACACAATGCGCTAGATCCTGCCGTTGGGTAAATCTGTGACTCACACCACTGTGAGAGTGGGGAATCGTGCTCACAACAGACACTAAATCGCCTTGCCCAAATTTGGCTACCAAACCCAGCCCGAGGTGATTACGGTGTTTGCTCTGCAGAGACGTAAGCACTTAAGATGTCTGTTCCGATTGCTTTTTTTAGTCCGTGTATTAAGCTGCTATGGGTTGTGTGTGAACTGTGGGATAAGCATGAAATATCGCTGAAAGTAACTGTAAGCCTCTTACACTGATATTCTCTGTGAGGGGAGGGTATCTGTGGAGGCATTTTCTTCCTGTGTGTGTGGGGGATGTTTTCCACTAGCCAGCACAAGGAGGTAGGCAAACTCTTTTATGATGAACTTACTCAAGAGTTTCCAAGTTCCACCCAAGTATTTTCTCTGCTTGCAGAAAAAATCAAATTTCAAAGCAAATACACCTTTTGGTTGCACTGCAGACTGGAAAGGCCTGCTTCTTTAAAAAGGTTCTCTAACTGCACATGCACACTTTAGCCACTTGTAAAAAAAACAACTGTTAACCACATGCAGATGAATTTCGTTATTTTTCAGTGAAAGGAAGTAACTGACTCTTCTCTGAAAAATTGAAATGTCTTCTAGTTTTCCTTTTCATCTGCACATACAATCAATGTACATACAGTGCAGACCTCACCAGGGGTGTCCTTGCTTTGCAGTGAACACATTAGGGATAATCATGCATTCTGTGTGCATACTGTAATTCTTGCTGATTAACAAAGCAAATGGTATGCCAGCTTCTTTAGTGCTGTGTAAAATGACTGGCACATGTAACGACAGAGGACTGCGTAATTGACTCGAAGGTGTTTTGTCTTTGAGAAAATGTCAAAGGTCGATAGTAGGGTGGCTTCCTTTCAGACCTTGAATGAGCCCTGAAGTCCTGTCCAAAGGTAACCACCATCATTGGTGTGATGTGTGGGAGTATACTTGGCTTTCCTTGTCTAGTCAGGTTGCACAAGTTAACTTGTGGTAGGGCTTGTACAGTGCTATGCTCACACTCACTGGTCCGGGAGTGTTGTTAGCCTGGTGTGACACTGTTGCTCATTCAACTTGAATGGATACACTTCTGCTCTGTTGTGCTGGAAGTCACTCTGGATAAGAGCACCTGCTAAATGAATGCAATGTAAGGGAATGTAATGTAGTAAGCTTTATAATTAATCAGCCGTAATGAGTTTTGATCATCTTCGCCTCTCAGCAAAACACTCAGGAACACCTGCATGCCGTCAACATGTTGCTGACACAGATCTTCTGATGAATCTTAAAACTTTGGATTGCTCATGCAGCTCTGATAAAGGAGCTGCTGGTGCTGAGGTTCTGCAGGGTAAGCAGGCTTCTGATTATTACTATAAAACTGTCCCTGATGCAGCGATCTACAGTTCTGACTCGTATCTCAGTCTGATCACTCAAGTAAAACACCATCTGACTCATGGAGGCTGGTGCAGTAACAGGCGTGAACAACAGAATATTCAAAATCTCTTAGAAGGGAAAGGGAAAAATAGGATGGATTCTCCGAACTGAAACAAGCTGATGCATAAAAAATAAGATGGAGGGGTCCCCCCCATCAGATGGCGGTTCACCCCCTGTGCTGTATTAATTATTCACAGCATGCATCTGTCTGCACTAAAAATCCCATAAATAATTTGAAATTATCTTATATTACATTGTTTGGTAAGCATTTATTTTTCCAGTTGGAATATAATTAATCATCATTTGAAAAATGACTTACATCACTGATGTGGCCTGACCAGGGTTGGAGCTTCACAACCACATGTCCTAACGGCCAACAACAAACAGGACTGATTCACTTTGTCACTTTGTTCTTCTTAATGGCTGTTGTCGTCTTCTCTATAAAGTATCTCTTGACTAATATCGGGCACAAATGTTTATTAGCGTAATTTCCACAGTGTTGCTGTGAGATTTAAGCACATGTCGTGACAGTTGCATGGACGCATTAAACAGCTGCAAACAGAAAAGGGCATACAGAAACTCAGAAATGCGTCATTCTCAATTCAGCATTAAACTGTAAATATTTATCCGCTCTAAAAAACAGATCAGCTTTCTTACCATCACCCTGCGAATGCAGTCAAACATAATAAATTAGCGTATTTGTTCCAGATGTTTGTTGGTGTGTCAGTGAAATGTCACAATGTGTTATCTTTATAGAGTACTATAAATCAATAGCCAGGACAGGATGAACTGTGGAAACACCCTGCCAAAAGTAGAAGTGGTTCGCACTTAAAAGTTCTGCCAGAACGTTCAGCTGTTGCTCACTATTGTTCCATGTTTTTTCCTTTATTGTTGTATTATTGGAAGCAATTTGGAGGGGGGGGTGATCTGCGGGAAACGAATCTATGGCTGGTTTCTTATGTTAATCTACAATACTGGCCCAGCTTCTTTTGTGTTCGAGTAAGCATGCTGATGTCCCTGCCAAGAATCTGCTGTAAAACCAGGAATCCTGTTATGTATGGAATAACAGATTTGAGGAGGCGAAAGGGAGGGAGTGGAGTGCCACTTTTAACAAGCGAGCCACCAAGAGGGGTTTTTTCTTCTTCTTTGCCTTGCATTCTCTTCCCCTCCACTGAGTCGGAGAAACTGAGCTGCATGGGATGGCAGCGCAGTGAAACAATGGGTCCCCTAATTCAGAGCACGCTGTACCCATAACAACGCGCACCCTTTGGTCCAGGGGAAGGGAAGCCCGTGTGTTCATGCAGACAGAGCTGATAAGTCACGTCACTGAACTCTAACGCACGTCCCTCGCTGTGAAAGAAAGGTGTGTCTTAAAAAAAGCCGAGGTGAGTCGGGTCTCCCTCTGCGTTCGACGCGCTACGCACACTGGCGACGGATGAACTCGCTCCTGTGACTCCTGCCAGAGGAGCCATGAGTAAAGGCAGGGCCAGGGTGCTGTCAAAGCTCCGGGTCTGATTTACTAACAACTGCCAAGTGGCTGGAGCAGAGATCTCAGCAGGAATGTGGGCGGCACACGAGACCTCTACTCGAATGCAGCCTTATAAAGATTGATCCAGGTGCCCGTTGACTTCAAGTAGCCTGCTGTGGCAGAAGAAATGTCACATTAAACAAACAAGGGCTCAGTGGGTGTCAGATGCGGAGCTGGGGGCGCAGTCCTAAGAATATCAGATATAAGGGTAATATAAGACAAGCCAAACTCACATTCGCGTAGACTCTGAATGGGCCCCAGCAGGAGAGTCACTGAAACAGGCTGATGCTTTCTCTCAAACTAAAGACAACAGAAAGTCAGTTGGCACTGTTCAGTGTGGTCTTTCTGTCATATACTGGTGGGTGCTGCACATTCTTCCCCTCTTTGCCCGATGGTAAGAGGGCACGTGCTTGCTGGTGCACTAATTAGGTTCTTCCCCCCCCAGCTGACAGTAAAGGTTTGCTCACCGTGCCTTGTCTTAAGTATAGTTCGTCTAAACAGTTTCAGTTTCTTAAATTCAGTTCAATTTATGAAGCAATCCTTAAAATGTTCTGCAAAACATAATATTGATTTCAATCTCCAGTTACATCTAGATACGTCTTAAGTAATAAGTGCAAAGCAAACAGCTGATCATGTATCAGAGAACGTCTCTAGCTGTTCTTTGTGACAAGAGCTGATGAAATCTCTCTGGTCCAGTGCAATGCTGAAAGGCCTTGACACTAACGTTGCGCAACACAGAGCGTTGTCCAAGGAGCGTCCACGTGGGGAATCTGTATACTGACCGGGGCGAGGCGGTCCCAGAATTGCTCATGTTACCGAGTGGCAGGGTGACCTGCTCTCTAATAGGGCTTGCATTTGGGAGCAGGCACAGTGAGACATGGGAATGACCTGTGTCCCAGCTTCCCAGCAGCACAGCGTTCTCGCTAAGAGAAGGCCACGGTGCACTCGTTCTCTCTGACTCTGAGATGAATCACAGTGGTAGACAGGCCATGGCAGGGCCTTCAGGGGGAATTCAGTTTGATAGTCTATCTATAGATGACAGCAGTTCCTTTTGCTGTTGCTTCGTCATCATGTCTAGAGCTATCAGGTGCCAATTCATATATATCAGTATATTTTCATCCACCATACTGCTTTCACAGTATTCTTACGTCTTCACAGTTAACCACATTTCACATTATTCAATTTTTGGAGCAGACTGTAATCAAACAGATGAAGACAATATGTGCATAACCCGGAAGGTCCAGGGAGTTCATTTGGTGTCTTACATACAGTAATTCCCAATGGTGGTGGCCTGCCATGCAGGGAAGAGGGGGATCCATATACACAGTCCTTCCTGCTGTCTGTACTCCACTTACAATTGGATATGCCCTTCTCTCTTTTTCATAATGCCCTTATTGATTTCTTTCATCTGTTCCAGATCTGTACTGTCAGAACATGGAAACTAACGACAGAAGATTGATGTTTCCTGAGGGTGGCTCTCTGGCACACACTCACTCCCCCCCCCCCCCCTCTCTCTCTCTCTCTGTCTGACCAGGGTCATGGTGGAAGGGCAGCATGTGTGCATTTTAATCCATCAGTTCTGAACAGCTGTGCCAGGCTGACCCCGCAGGCATGGCCTTGGAGTAGAGACAAAGCACAGCCTGTCCAAAGGCAACAGGTAAAGCCACGGAGGGAACACATCACATCAGGCCTGCGCAGACCTGCGCAGCCTTCATGATGACATATTTATGCGTGAATGTGTAGAAATAATGTTTTATGAGTGCACATATGCAGGAGACCCTTGCCATTTGGTTGGAGATGCATTTTAGGGGAGCCCTGAAATGAGACTGCTGATACTCTGCTGTATTATTATATGCTAATATTAAAAGTTTGCAAGCAAAGGGGATTTGTTCCCAACAGAAACTAAGAGAATAAAATCAGAATAAAATGCAATGTAATAGCTTAATAAACAGTTTGTCTCCATGTGTAATAACAATACAGACAAACACGAGATTAAGGTAAACATCTATTGAGCAGAGGGTTGCAAATGGGGAGAGCTGGCTAACATGGATATGCAATGCCATGACTTGCATTGTCACGTTCTTGCACGCATTGTCCTCAAGCTTGGACTGGCTCAGTCAAGGATGTCTGCTTCCATCTTGGCTTTAATGTCTGAGATTAAAGGTTTGTGTAACCAGTCTCCCGACTTCCTCCCGTCTTTTCTCCGTCTTCCTGCCTCCAGTGGAGCTCCCTTCCTTCCCCTTCACTGTCCTGCTGCTTTAGATGTACACTGACCCATTCGAACACCAAAACAGTGGTCATCAAGTGCAACAGTGTGTCGTTTGTTATGTCTTCCACTGCTCATTGTCATGGTCACTCCTAGTGTAGAGTGTCTGTTTCATTTCCAGTCAGTCTGTCTCTCTGGCTTGTATACAGTTGTGTTCTCCATTAGTATGATTTCTGGGACATTTATTTTGTTTTCTTCCAAAAGATTAAGACAATTATTGACATTTTAACTATTCAGAGATAAAGTAAAAAAAAAATAAGCAAAGTGACTCACCTTTAGAATCTGGAATGATGCTTGAATCTCAACAATGGCATATGAGCTGAATCAAGAATTCAGACTTTGGGCTGCTTGCATTATTTGCGGTTGATTGCAGCATAGTGATTGCAGCATTTTGTCAGATAATTTACAGAATATTTGTTGCACATTTTATTAGCACATGAATCGGCAGAAGCAGTGGAGGGTTTATGTTATTGAGAACACGGAGCTTTGGTGTTTCTAAGTGAACATGCTGTACTTTGTTTAATTGCCTTTTATGCATACGCTACATGCCCTGACATTTTGCATCTGGCATTCTAACTTTATTGAATCTTGCAACATCACCATTTAGGCAATCATCGGAACCTGAAGGAACCTGTGCAGAGTTCCTGACCTACTGGCAAAGTAAGGCATTCTAATAGCCCACTTTCAAGGTTAGTGATACCAGGCTTCATTCTCTTCATGGTTGAGTTGGGTCCACACCATTGAAGGGGCTGTGTCCCCCAAACCAGCTTCATTTGTTTGTAAAAAAAGAAAAAAAACTAGGGCTGATAAGTCACGTCAGTCCTGTCTTATATAGTGATGTCCTGTCTTAATATAGTGATGTAAGTTATTAGCTCTCAAAGACCCAGCTTAGTTTTTTTTTTCAAAATTGAGCACTGTGATGCAGACCACAGTCGAGCCACTGGAAGTCACATTTTTTTTGCCCGCTTTGTTGTGTGGACTACCTCAGCTGCAGAAGTGATTTAGCATTATCTGTGATTGCACATAGCCCCATGCGAAACACTTAAACTGTAGGTAAATGTGGATCCCTTCAAGAAGGAGAGAGGAAAGGAAATGAGGGAGAAGCGGGGGTAGGCACTTTTGCAGATGTAATATTGGCAGCAGGCCATCAAAGCTCTGGAGGTTTGAGCAGAGCGTAAAGTCATATTTAACCTAAGGAGACACATTCATCTCTGACATTGCCTTAACTTGACAAGGAAAAGACCCCAGGTGATATGAAGAAGACAGAGAGGTGTACTGAGGTCTGCGTACACCATAGGCTGTGTGTAAGTGTCACTGTAGACTGTAGACTCAGCATTCACGTCTGTGTACTATGTAATATGTGTTTATGTGTCTGACTACACCATAAGCTGTGTGTACGGAGCACTGTGTACTGTAGGTTGTGCACATGTGCCTGCATACATTGCTGGCCGTTTGTAAGAGTTTGATCAGGGTGTGGAGAATGTCAGCTGCTTTAACTGCTATAGGGAAGATTTCCATTGGACCCTACCATGCTAGCTCCATCTAAGTGTAGCAGGAGCTACTATGCGGACTACGCCACCTTGGGAATATAATGACAGCGATCTCAATCAAGCAGCGCCCGTCTGTCCACAGGAACCTAGAATGAACAAGTCTCGTCAGATTTGCCAAAAGCAGTACGACAAGTGGATGAAGACGCCAGCCTACCTTCTCGGGACATGTATTCAGAGTGCCCAGGGGAAAACCGGAACCAGACAGGTAAGACGTTCTCTTTTCTCTTTGGCTACCACAACCTATTTATAGGAATAGGGAATTGATTGTGTTTCCTGACCGCCAACCGAGTAGCTGGTTGCCTGGTAACCGCGCATTGGGCGTCCAACCAGCTAGCTATGCCACAATATACCCCGAGGTTTTGTATCGGCGTCCCGACGATAAACTACACTAATTCCAGGGTCTAAATATAGCAGATAGCATACCACTAGAACCAGGTACCTGGGAATCTGCATGACCCCTTACCCTCCCCACTGTTGTCTCTGGTAGGTGGTGGATGTTAGTGTGCCTTCCTGCAGTGGTACGGGTTGTTCTACGCAGTGGGACACCACTGGGACCTAGACCATCCCTAGGAGAGCCTGGGGATACGACGGTTGGGTTAGGCAGTATGGCTTGTGCTGCAGGTGCTAACGTCTCGGTCGTAATCCATAGATCCCCTTCCTCCTCAGTGGAATCCTCTACTGGTGCCGGGGCATCATCAGCATTCCTAAGGGTAAGATCAGGAGCAAGGTTTGTAGGAACTAATTTCAACATGGTTCTGTGAACATGTTTTACCTGCTGCAGATTGTCGAGAGGTGCAATTGTGTATACAGGTCCTCCTTCTGGTGCCCTCAAGACCTTGTACACAGTGGGACTCCACTGATCCTGAATTTTGTTCCGACCCCTTACACCACAGTCCCTCAGGTAGACTAGCTGATTTTCTTTCAGCTGAACGTCACCTACCCCTTGATCATGTTTGATTTTCCGACGTTGTGCTGCTGCCTTCAGTCGCTCTCTTGCCCCATCATAGGCTACCTGTAGTCTGCGCCGGTGTTCCTGAACCCACTCTACCACCCCACCTGGTGCCGGTTCCCGCACTCTCCCTAACAGGAAGTCGATGGGTAACTGGGGTTCCTGACCAAACATCAGGAAGAAAGGAGACTCCCCGGTTGCTTGATGGGTCGTGGTATTGTAGGCGAAGGTGACTTGTGGGAGGTATTCGGTCCACTCAATTTTCCTTGTCAAGGGTAAGGTGCGCAGCAAATCATGCAGGGTTCGATTGAACCGTTCACACTGCCCGTTTCCTTGGGGATGGTAGGGTGTGGTACGGGTCTTTTGGATGCCATAAAGGTCACACAACTGCTGTATAAGGGCACTCTCAAAATTTCGGCCTTGGTCCGAGTGGATCCTAGCTGGCACTCCAAACTTATAAAACCACTCCTGTACGAGCACCCTAGCAACGGTTGAAGCACGCTGGTCCCTGGTGGGGATGGCCTGTGTGTATTTAGAGAACACATCTGTCATTATTAATACTTGCTCCCTCCCATCTCTTGAAGGCTCTAAAAGGGTAAAATCGATTGCTAATATCTGATTTGGCTGAGAGGCTAGCAGGTGACCCATGAAGGTCCTGACCTGAGGCTGGGTGGCTTTGGCTAAGGTGCACCGCTCACACCTGTGGCACCAGTCCCTAATATCCTGGTGCATCCCTGGCCAATAACACCTCTGTCTCACCAATTCTGTGGTGCGCTCCACACCCTGGTGTCCATGGTCATTGTGCAGCTGGAGAAGCACCTCTTCTCTTAACGCCTCTGGTAGGAGCAGCTGGTAGACTGGCTCCCCACCATCTGGCCGATAAATACTCCTGTAGAGGAGCCCATCTAGTTCCACCACCCTATCCCACTGGCGGAGCAACTCTAGCACGGACTTAGGGAGTAGCTTCCTCTCGTGCTGGTCAGGTGCCCGTTCCCTCCGCCAAAACTGCTGAAAGACACTTATGGTAGGATCTGCTTCCTGCAACACACACAAGTCAGTAGCCGAGTGGCATGGTAATGCAGAGATGAGGGACTGTATCACTTCCCTTTTCTCCATCTGATCGCCTCTCTGTTGCAGGGGTTCTGGAAGTGGTGTCCCTGGTAAGGTCTTCTCGATGGTGGCGGATCCGTCAGACCCATACTGCCTAGATAGAGAGTCTGCATTCCCATTAGAGCGACCCGGACGATATTTGATGGTAAACTCAAACGCTGACAGTTGGGCAGCCCAGCGCTGTTCTGTGGCCCCCAACTTTGCAGTAGTAAGGTGGCTCAGGGGGTTATTATCTGTGTACACAACACATTTTTGTCCCAACAGATATTCTCTGAACTTCTCAGTCATAGCCCATTTTAGCGCAAGGAACTCCAGCTTCATTGAACTGTAATTAGACATGTTCCGTTCAGTGGGCCGGAGTCCACGGCTGGCATAAGCGATGGGCCTGACCTTGCCATCCTGCTCCTGGGAAAGAACAGCGCCCAGGCCTTTGTGACTAGCATCAATCTCCAGGATAAAAGGTAAAGAAAAGTTTGCATATGCTAACACAGGTGCCGCCACTAACCTTGCCTTCAGCTCTTGGAACGCTTGCTCACACTCTTCTGTCCAGTTGCCCTCCAGGGTTCTCTGTACTCCCTTCCTTGGTCCAGTCATCTCGGCCACCAGGCGGTGCAGGGGGGCAGCCAATTTCGCGAAGCCATCAACAAACCTTCGATAGTAACTGGCGAACCCTAAAAAGGACCTCAGTTCGGAGACGTCAACAGGCCGCGCCCAATTGGAGACTGCAGAGATCTTCTCGGGATCGGTGGAGACACCAGCGCTGGAGATCACATGCCCAAGGTAACTGACTTCCTTCCGTAGGAAGCAGCATTTCTCCAGCTTTGCTTTCAGGCCTTCCTGTTGGAGGCGACCCAAGACCAGCTCGAGACGCTCCACATGCTCATCCACTGTTGAGGAGAAGACCACCACATCATCAAGATATAACAGTAAGGATTGAAAGCGCTGGTCCCCGAACATGCGTTCCATCAACCTTTGAAAGGTGCTTGGAGCATTGCACAGCCCAAAGGGCATTCGATTAAACTCAAACAGCCCAAAGGGCGTGCAAAAGGCAGTCTTGGCCTTGTCTTGTTCTGCTACCGGGACCTGGTTATAGCCACTGGCTAAGTCCATGGTGGAAAACCACCGTGCCCCAGACAAAGCATCAAGGGACTCCTCAATGCGAGGGAGTGGGAAAGCATCCTTACGTGTCTTGCTGTTTAGCTGTCGGTAATCCACACACATGCGTAGGCTGCCATCTTTTTTCTTCACCAGGACAATGGGGGAGGCGTAGGGGCTGCTGCTTTCCCTGATGACCTGGCTATCCAGCAGCTGCCGAATATGGGCCTTAACGGCCTCATACTCTGAGGGAGGTATACGTCGGTACCTCTGGCGGACTGGGGCTTCATCTAGTAAAGGGATCTCATGGCAAATAAGGTTAGTACAACCTAAATCTCCCTCATGCCCAGAAAACACAGACTGATAGCGGTGCAGCAAAGAACGTACTTTGTGTTGTTCCAAGTCAGTTAATTCAGACAAGTCAACTGCATCAATATACTCCAGGGCCGGCTTCCCCTGAACAGTCTGAGAGGAGAGGTTAGCTGTAACCATGGGGCTGGGCTTTTCCTGCACTGCACTTACACCTTTGGGCAGATTGACAATATAGGCATGACTCAATACACCCATCCTAGTGCGTGGGTGGAGGGAAACCTCTGTGACCCCCACATTAACGACGGGAATATACGCAGTACCCCGATGTATTGTCACCATAGCTGGAGACACTAACAAACCAGCTGGCAAGGCCTCTCCATGATCGAGGGGCTCAAACAACACTGCACCCAATGGGTCAGCATATTGCTGGGAACACGTTGCAGCTACGAGTTTCATAGTGCCCCCTGGGATGCGTATGACTCTCCCGCCTCTAACCCTTAGGACACCCGGTTTTTCTAAAGTATCCGAGACTTGGTGACAGTGCTGTAAAACCTGTTGCCAGGGATTGCCGCTTTGCTGCACAGAGGGGAGATCAAACAGGGCAGGGCCATGCTGTCTGAAAAGTTCATCATAGCATTCACGTATCACATTCATTCCTATGATACCCGGCACTCCCTGTTTATTTAAAACGCCCGGGGGGTCTTTAACCACCAATACCCCCCGCTTGGAGACCACCTTTCCCAATACCTCTACATCTAACTCCAAATAGCCAATGTAGGGGATATCAAGCCCATTTGCTGCTTGTAGCTTTAGCCAGTGACAATTTTTAAGTTTCTCCCCACCCCAAGGTTCAAAATTTTGCCGAAAAAAACTCTCGGTAATAGTCGAGACCATAGAACCTGTGTCCAACAGGCAAGGAACATTCACACCCCCGATTTTTACCATTACTTGTGGACAAGAACCTAACAGTTTTTCAACAGGCTGGTTGCTCACCGGGATAGTGGGACTTGAGCCAGAGAGGGCCCCTTCTGAGCTGTGGCTCCGCAGATCAGAGGGCCTCAGTTTCCCGACAGCTGCTGGGCAGTCTGCACGGCTGGTAGATGGGAGGTTGGCTGGACCTGAGGGGCTACACGTTCGTTAACACAGTTACGTGCAAAATGTCCTGGCTTTTCACACCTCCTACAAATGATTGGGCCCTCCCTATTGTACTGCCTGCGAGGGTGTTGCAACGATGACACGCTCTGTGTCAGCTGACTAATTTGTTCTTGCTGCTGCTTCAACATTTGCCTTAATTCTGCCATTTCAGATTCCCATCCCGCACTAGGCCTAAGCTCTGGCCTCCCCCGGACTTCACACTGCCTGCCACAAATGGAAGGAACAGAATAACTCCTTGTCCTCGCTTCACTGGGCATTCCTTCTCGCTCCCACCTGATGGCTTCACCCCGGACATCTAGCAGCGTATAGTCTGGATGACGGCGGACAATCTGTTTCAGCTCTCTACGAAGAGAAGTGTCATTAACGTTATCAACAAATTGGTCCCTTAATAGAATTGCAGAGTTAGGCACTCTATTAGGCGCACTCTGGACTACCTTCTCCATGAGCGCCATCAGAGCATGGGAATATTCCTGAAGGGACTCTCCCTCTAACTGTTTCCGAGAGAAGAACTGTTCTTGTAATGCTACATATGACTGTGAGCACCCATAAAGATCTTGTAAGATGGCAAAAATTCTCTCTGGGTCCTCTCTGTCAGCTCTAGGTCTGAATTTTATCTCGTCCTTTGCCTCTCCCTCCAGGTGGTCATAAATAAAATATGCCTGATCAATGGTGGACAAATGCCTTGCCCGCATACACAAGCGCACCTCTTCCATCCATTCTCCTATACACACACCAGTACTACCTCGAAACATAGGGCACCTTCTTTCTCGAGGGACATACAATACCCTTTCAGTGACCAGGGTGTTACCCTCAGGGTTTAAAAACATTGGACCAGTGGAGGGTGTAGGCTCATTCACAGTGGCTTGGGTCCGAAGAAGGCTCTGTGCTTCTGCGCGTTCCCGTACCAGACGTTCGTTATCGGCCTTCAGCTGCAGAATCACCTCTCTCAGTTCCTGCAATTCACTTTCCATTGTTATACCACAAATCACACAGTACAATGATGACGAGGCTGAACTGTCGCTGTTGAGGAGGCTCCAAGGTACCGATGAGGGCTTCGCTAGCTGCTGTTTTGCCTTACACCACTAATTTCTTATAAACAATTGTTACCACTTCACAATGACAAACCAACTGGCAAAAATACAGAATGCACGTCTCTGTTTGTATAATCCTGCCGACTGCGCCAGAATGTAGCAGGAGCTACTATGCGGACTACGCCACCTTGGGAATATAATGACAGCGATCTCAATCAAGCAGCGCCCGTCTGTCCACAGGAACCTAGAATGAACAAGTCTCGTCAGATTTGCCAAAAGCAGTACGACAAGTGGATGAAGACGCCAGCCTACCTTCTCGGGACATGTATTCAGAGTGCCCAGGGGAAAACCGGAACCAGACAGGTAAGACGTTCTCTTTTCTCTTTGGCTACCACAACCTATTTATAGGAATAGGGAATTGATTGTGTTTCCTGACCGCCAACCGAGTAGCTGGTTGCCTGGTAACCGCGCATTGGGCGTCCAACCAGCTAGCTATGCCACATAAGCCAGGATGTTGTGCCACACAGATCTGCAAATATTCCAGCAAATAGGGAATATTTGCTTCTGACCCCACCTCAGGAATTTTGCCCGCTGTTTGGAAAATGACTGTTGTAAGTGTTTTATGTACAGAGGAGCACTG
Source organism: Megalops cyprinoides (assembly GCF_013368585.1). Classification (NCBI taxonomy): domain Eukaryota; kingdom Metazoa; phylum Chordata; class Actinopteri; order Elopiformes; family Megalopidae; genus Megalops; species Megalops cyprinoides. The sequence goes on along the minus strand of NC_050584.1, from coordinate 51,053,094 downwards.
AAATCATTGTTTGCCCATATTTTGCATTACAGCATCAACGATGGTCAAGTTACTGAATTTATGTGTTTTCTGTACGTACCACCTGTCTTTCACTCTTACTATGAACTGAAGTAAAGAATATTATAATGTCTGCTTTGTTCCAATCTACAAAGAAGTGAGTTTTTCATAATATCTAGTTGCAATTTGATTGCTAGCCACAAGTACAAGCACACAAATGTCAATGATCTGGGCTTTAAAGCAGTGAAAGCATGAATGAAACATGTTTTTCCAAAATTTTATATAGCTCTACCCGCCAGTCTTGCCAGCATTCATATAGAATAGTTTTGGTGAATCCGTCTGAAATGAAATAAAATTTTGTGTAAGCATCATTTCTTCACCTAGCTGGAAAAGTAAATAATAAGAACTAAAAGTAATGGCTCAAAAGTTCCAGCTAAATCAAGGAAACAATTTTTACATAAATTTGATTGTTGAGAGTAGATGAAAGAGCAATATGTTTGATCACTGCAGTGTACCTCAGTGTCAGCATGCTTTCTGGAGATTGCCACACTTGAATATGGCAGCAACGTTCTCTCCTATTTACATGAGAATTTTTTCAGTGTTTTTGAAATTTGGTATATGCATATAGGTATAGTTTTCACCATTGATATGGATCTGTATATTGGATTGGAATTATTATTTGAGGATACAATATGATCAGTTTTTCTGTGAAAACACAGAGTGAACGAAACAAAGCAAAGAACAATGTATGCATATGAAAATCATAAACTCAAAGTCTGATCAAGCAGACATGGTGAAGTGTCCCTCTACCAAACACCGTAAATGTGACGCCCAGTGCATCAAAAACAAAATACCAAAGTATGCAAATACAAATGCAGCTGGGTCAGAACAAGTGTCCAGTTGTATGTAAATGCAGATTTGTCAGAATGAATGCATCTGAAGTCATAAAATGGGAGTGTGTTTGAAGCATATGCATTTGAGCTGAGTGCAACTAAGCCACATAAAACCTCGGAAAGAAAGGTGATGTTTCTGTGCAAAACTAAAGCCAAAGTCAAAATCCCCGCCACCCTCCAACAAGACTTTTATCTTATCATTGGCTTTTTTTTTTATTCTAAACCAGCCTGGCGGGCTTGGACTGCAGCCCCAGCAGTTTGTCAGCATGGGAATTAAACACGTTCATTTATCAGTGTCCAATCTCGCCTCAGTCAACTTTCCCATGCACCTCTCACAGAGGAAAGGAAGAAAAAAAAAAGGAAGGAGAGGTAATCTGCAGAGAGCGCTCGCTGAAGCTGTGCAGACACCATAAATGGCTGGGGCTCGCGAATGATTAGATCTCTCCCTAATGTAAAAAGCCTCCTTGGTTTTGCCTTTTTGTCTTGCTTTCCTGTCCTGACGACAAATGATCAGAGTAAAGGAGTGTTCCTGTGGCTCCCAACCCCCCCCTCCCCCAACACCCCCCCCCCCCCCCCCGCCGCCACCACACACCCCCCCACCCCCACCCCTGAGCCCCTGCCTGCGGGTGAGTATGGCAGCCCGAAGTGAAATGTGAGACATAGATGCCGTTTTCTATTTCAGGAAAGTGATCTCAGGCAGGCGAGTGTGTTTCTCTTGGCCTGTGGGCTTCGGTGATGGCTCTTGTTTTCGTTTCATGTAGCTGTGGATGGGAATCAGAAATTGACCTTGCAGACCCCCCTCCTTATCCCCAACACCCTCACCTGTAGTAATACCGTTTAATGCAACCAGAAATCACGGTGTCAGATCAAAAGTTTTTTTTAGAGGGGTAAGGCCTGGAGAATTGATTCTTGATTTTATATAATGACATTGCAATGCATTTTTTTACATTGCGTCTCCTTGCCGGTTAGTTTGACATTTTATCTGGACTTCTTCTTCTGGCTGTGAACTGTCTGATCATATTGCGTTTGGGAATGAGTGCTATAATGAAGGGATCATCCTCAGACAGAGAATACCAGCAAACACAGAAGCACACAGTCACACCTCAGCATACTTCTGTAACAAGCAGTAGAGTGCAGTGTGTTCTCACACCAGTGTGTTCTCACACGCCTCTCTCTCTCTCTCTCCCTCTCTCTCTCTCTCTCTCTCTCTCTCACACACATACTCACAGACACACACGCACACACACACACACACACACACACACCAGAAATTGGAGCCTGTGAGAGGAGATATCAGGGAGGTGGTCAGTTACTGGAGCAGCTGTGTGGAGTTGGTCTTGTTCCAATCAGATTGGTCTTAATCCCATTTTACAGAGACGTCTCTGGAGTGGGGGTTAGGGGTGTGTGTGCCGAGGGGGAGCATGAGACTCCAGCTGCAGCTGCCAATACTGTAGGAGGTGTGTGCAGTGAAACAGCAGGACTTCTCTCAAGGTCACTGTGCCCCTCACGACTCTCAAAGTGGCAGGATGTCCCCAGCTAAGGCAACGAAGCTAATGCAACGAAAGACTAAACAAGGGCGTTTTGAGGCCCACAACTGTAATATACTGCTACTTTGGAGAAGTGTTGTTTGGCAAAACTGGGCAAAACAGCAGAGATTTCATTAAAAATGCTTATGTTTGTTGGTATTGGAATATATTGAAAAATGTTATTTTGTAACAGGAAATAATATGCCTTTGAGTATAAAAATTAAGTCAGACATGCTTATTTTTCTCCACTTCTGTTCTATTTACACATAATTTACCATACATAATGCATAATATTTGGCATTATCGTCCTTAATCTGTAAATCACAGATGTTTTGCATATGACATGCAAGCAAAGAAGTTGAATTTTCTGATTGTTCTATATGGATTGCTAGTTGTCTATTGCTACTGAATGCCATTCTTTCTATCACAAATTTCTGAATCTACTGTCTCCACCTCCACGCCTGGAAAGTAGCTTGTACCCTCTCTAGAAGTACAAAGAATCGTTTCCCTACAGGGTTCTGTCTTGTAGTTTGTCCTACTGTCCTCAGATATATGTTTCATCTTAGAACTGCACGGTCAAATTCAGTTAAATGCTTAGTGTTGTTTTTACAATATGTAAAATATATCAAAAACTGACAAAAATGAGTCACGTATAGATTTGCATATTCTGTTTATTTGTGTTGTATGGGCAGGGGGTGGGGGGGCCACTGAGGCAGAGAGTGATTATTAAAGCGCTCGGCCGCGTCTGAAAGATGGCGCACTAGTGTTTTTGTTGCTGTCTGGATTTTCCCTCTTGCTTGCTCAAAGTCAGAAAGGTTTTCTCCTGGATTTCCCAGACTGTTCCGTTTGCTGGCGATAATTGAAACCAGTCAGTCTGCGGCATGTGTGGAAACAGACTAGGCAATGTTTATTTTTTCCTTTAGGCAACTCACACACACAAACATGTGCGCACACACACACACACACACACAGACACACACGTAGATGCATGCACACACACACATGCATGTACACATGGGGACACACACACACAGAAGTGCACACACATGGACACATGCACAGATACATATGTATGAGAACAATTTTCAATTTTGTGATCATGCAGAAGCAGAACAGCATAAAATATTGTTTAGCATATTTTTCAAAGCTGAATCCACCAGGTATAAGAAAGAAGGTGAGTGCCTTTGCTTTCCTAAATTGGAGCCCACATTAGCCTCACAGTGCCGTTGCAGTGACAACAGTTATTTTGAAGTTTTGCATCTATTATAGCCTAATTTAAAACAATGATTTCAAACATCTGCTTTAAAACACTGGCACTGTCATGGTCTGTTTTGATCTGATACAATTTTACTAGGTTTGAGTGTCATTGCAACTGGCCATCAGCAGAATGCTAGAAGGGGCAGGAGTGGTGGGTTGAGGGCTGAGGTCATAGCTGCTGATCAGGATGTCACGGGCAGGGAATATAGCAGAATTGCCTCTCTGCACATGCAGGAGGCCAGGAGAAGGATCATAGGCCTTGCCTCTGTGTTTAGATGCACAGATCCAAGCAGATGCAGTGTTGAACCTGTGTTTGATCTGCTGTAAATTCTTTTTGTGAGATACAGTATGTGCTGTTTGAGGTGTGCATGTGCAAGTATGTAGATCAAAGGAGCATATTTTTATCGTTATTTTCCTGTTGAACAATGGTTCCTCTGTCTCGGTTTAGCTCAGCCAGTACAAAAACCAGCACACACAATGGGTCACCAACAGGCCTACAGAAACACTGCTCTAAATGATTAAGAAGTATTGAACAACCTGGGAGACTGGGTTCTGTGAATGTGGGTTTCTCCAGCCTAGGACAATGTTCACTCGTGACATCCTCCTGAAGTCAGGTGTCACCCTGACGGCCTTCTGTAGCTGTTGAACTCCTGATTCGGAGAGGGTAATGAGGGCGGTGATCTGCAGAGCTCATTAGACCTCTGCATCTGCTTAATGCTTTAAGTGCATGTGGAATGAGCTGGTGGAAAACTCATGAAATGTCTTTATTTTCAGACTACATTTTCTCCAGGTTTCATGCCTTCCCCGGCTGGGAGGGGGGAATCTTCACCTCACAGTGGCAGTGTAGCCTGAGTCTGTGACCTCCTCACCTGTGAAACTGCAGCATCCACCAAAGTGAAGACATGTATCTTTCAGTGAGCCAGACTTTACTTAGCAAAATCACAGTTTTGGAACACTAGCCTGTGTTATTATTAAGTGTTTTTTTACATATTACAGTAGCTGTACTCCTCAGCTACTGACTATGAATGAAAATAACCCAATATAGCATCCTAAACCTTAGCACCATATCCCTTAATGGTGCCTAGAAAACAGATAGACCTTCGAAATTTTATAGTTGGGAGAAACTTTTATTGAAGACTCAATGAAGATGGGCAGTTTTCTGTAAAAGATACATGATGCCAAAATTTAAAAATTCTTCAGGAGAGTTAACTTTCCCACAAACACTTGCCCATAATTTTCTTATTCCTGGATTGATCTCAAATAAGCACACTGTGTGTTGCATGTGTATGTTGGCCATTCTGACCAAGGCATGCGTACAACGCACAGTTTCCCAAGAGAGCTCGCTGCAATTTACATCTTGCAATGGAGTGATTGTGAATGCTACCACAAACTCTTTTCCTAGCAAACCACTGAAGAAAATGCCATATGAGTAGAAAACACTTTTGTTTCATGTATGTGACCCTGTGCTGATGATGAGTTTCTAGCCTAGTGGCTATAGTGCTGTAGCAGGTGAGACTGATCTGTGAGGATTAATGAGCTCTGTCCAGCCAGCTCTCCTGCTCATTCACACCCACCCACCCCCCCCCCCCCCCCCCCCCCTCCCTCCCACAACTGTTTGCCTTCCAGTCTGGTTTGAAACGGAGGTTGAAAAAAAACCACACAAAATGTCTCCGCATATTACACAAGGAAAACGAATCAGGTGAGATGGCCTGAAATAAAGAGCATCTGTGTGACACTGTTTCCATTGGAATTTGCAGGCCAGACGTCTGCACAATCTTTATCAGGAAGGAGACCCCTTGACATCTCTGGCGTGCCCTCCTGTATATACTTTCCAGAGTAAATGCGCCACAGTTCCATCTCATGGTGTTTGAAGGCGTAGCCGGGTCTTTTTTTAAACACAGTCTCTCTGAAGAGTTCACTTCTCAGAAAAGAGCAAGAGCTGCACTATTTTTTCTGACCTGAAGCTCAAAACAAGGTTTCACTATGATATAGCTAATAAACAACCTGCAGTGAAGACAATGATGACATTACATTACAATCAGCAATTTCGCAGGCACTCTTATCCAGAGTGACTTCAGCACAGTAGAACATAAGTGTATCCATTCAAGTGAACAACAGCAGCAGTGACATTTTATTTGCTGTAGTGTGTAACTAAATCCAGGAGGAGGTGTAGTACAACATGAGGGAGTATCAGTGTATCACACTTGGCACATTGTGTTTTCACTTCACAATCACGTCTTTAATCTCTAGGTTGATAATCAGGTTCCCACTGGCCGAGTTCACAGCCTTGAACCCACTCCTCCCTGTGCTGTTTGCGCAACGCCTCATATTTCTATGGAGACTGTCATAATTTCAAATGCAATCTGGGTATCAGTGCTGAGCAGTGGATGGTTTTGATGTTTAAGGGATGGCTGGGGTTTTTTTTTTTTCTCTTGCAGTGTATTGATACACCAGTTGTGGTGACAGCGTCATGAAACCCACACAGACAAGCTGGCCTCGTCCTTCCTGGAAGAGGGTGTCACTGTGAAGGGAGCCTCTAACTGGCCAAACATTTCACCATAAGGCAACCATCACATTAAAAGGACTTCATAAGAACATTGTAGCCATTTTTTAAATTAGGATGCAGTCATGGGTATTAGTTTCAACCACTTGCAAACTACACAAACAATGCAAGTGTTAGTTCTAACAAGAATTTAACAATGGGGATAAAAGAAAATATTGACCAACTCCCTGCTCATGTTGTACCTAATCCTACTGTGTGTCACTTCAGCACATCAAGGAAATGAAGGTAAAGTTTCTGGACAGCCACTTCATTATTTATTTGGAGTTAATTTCATATAGGGGAAACAGCATTGACGGCCAACTCTAATGTTACATGCCCTGTGTTAGGAACAGTGATACTGTAGCCCAGGGGGCAATCAATTCAACTTGAACAATTATTCAAAAGCTCATGCTTTTAGCAGATTTTAAAATATTATCATTCTCATCTTCAAAATGTATCTAATGTCAAAACAAGAGAATGTTGGTGAGTAGTTTTGTAAGGGTTCTTGATTGGTTTCAGTGTCATGTTGCAATTAAGGTTGATGACATATGCTCAGTATGTCCATAGCTTACTACCAACAGCAGGTACTTTGGATAATTTACATATACAGTAATGGATGAATTCAGGCACTGTAATTTTGATTAATTTAAATTCTCCTTATGGTGTCTTCTAGTCTTGGGGCTGATTAAACATCAAGGTATTTCCAGTATTGTGGCACAGTCATTGTCTTTAAAAGGCAGAGGAGATGCCGGTCCCTAGTGTGGGTTGGTGGGACAGTTGTGCTAGCATGAACACATCCATTTTGATTTGTATATGTAGACTCTTCCTCACCCTACACTAAGACATGCATGTGTGAAGCCCCTAAGGGGGTCCCACCCAGTACTGCACATTCAGGTCAGAGGGATTCCCAGGCAAGCTGCAGCTCATCATCTCTCGCAAGTCGCTTGCAGGCATCACCCTCATCTTGTGGTTTATTTGCCTTCTTGTTTGTTTCGTGGTGAACTCGGATGAATCATACTGCGTTGAGGATCCAGTGTTGTGGTGAACGTGACCTATTCAGCCTCCTGATGAGAAGGTTCAGCCCGAAAGCCCCACAGGCATTGCTTGGTTACAGTTACCCACACACATAGGTGCACCAGACCCCTCTCAACTCTTACCCTGTGGGGTAAACCAAACCCTCGAAAGCCTGCATGCTTTATTATTAGAGCTAATAGGACTTCATGTTTCAATCCCTGTGGTAAATCAGCACTGATGTTGGCAGTGGGATTGGAGTGATAAAAGGGAGGGTGGGTCCATCATCGGCGTCATCAGGTGGACACCCTCCTTCTTTGACGTTTCGTTGATAAGCCCACGACATCTCCAGAGTGCTCAATGGTGATACCTTCCGTCCCAGGCACACCCCCCTCAGTTCCATGCCCCCCCTGTCTTCAACTTGCAGCCCAGTTGCTGTCTTTCCTTTTAATCCAAAGCCAATTGCTGCCATTTGCTTGACTGTATCAGATCTTGCACTGTAGACTATCACAGAGTGATCAGGCCAAGAATTATTGCGCAGGTAGTTTCCCACCACTCTGCTGCAGTCCTGCTTCTCGGGTCATGTGGAGCACCCTAAAATTTTCAGCACAGCAAAACATTAGGTTACCATGACAGACGAATGAGATTACTACTTTTTTATTGTTCCCACTATCTAAAAAATGCCCTAGACTAACTTGATCACCAGATCAGCTCCTGGTCATTATTATCATCATTGTATTTTTAATACCTCACTGTGGAAGAAATGCCATATATCTGTGTCCCTCATAAGAATATAGTGTTGGTAGTGCAGATATGTATTAGTCTGCATGTGAAACATGGCAAGGCTGTTGGAATTGTATCAATATTAAATTGCTTTCTGCTCACATTTATAAGTATACTTCAGTTTAGACCTTTTGCTCCAGTGGAACTCTCGAGGCCACCTGCACTACAGCTGCTTGGCCGTCACCGAGCTAACCAATGACCCAACAAAATTTCTAAAGTGTGCAGGGTGGGACCATCGCTTGGTGAATTAGACATTTGGAATACTGAGTTTGCCAGTTGCTTCAATACGCACAACATCCACCACATTGACAACTATTCAACAGTTGTTCTATTGTTCAATGGCAAACATTCTAGCCAGTTTAATTGCCTTACAAACACAACTTTTAGCAATCAGATCTTGACATCATCACTTATGTATCTAGCTAAGGTAGATAGCTACTGTATCCGGCTATTAGTTTGAGTCAACTGGCTAGTTACCTACAGTTTCAATTCCATTGTTTACAACTTACCTAGCTGAAGGGCTAACTGTTTGTGTGAGCAACCCAGCAGCTCTACCTATTTTTTCATACTGGTGGTTAATCAACTGACGAGCTATCTATCCTTTAGAATAAATTTCACTGTGTTACTCATAGAAATTAGGTTTCAATGCACGGTTTTAGCCAACTAGTTACTAATGGTCCATCTCCTATGTCATTTATTGGCTACCTAACTGATTAATATAGCTGTGTAAACTCTGGATAAATGCTCATTACTTAGCTCATAATTCTCTTTCTACCACAGCCCTGCAATCAGGCATGCACCCAAAAAATAGAAACCTCGAGGCTTTCTCCATTAATTTGCCAATCCTTAGGTTAAGTGTTAGACATAAATAGAATCTTTTGCTAATATAGTATGGATGTTTTATGATAGTCAACAATTGTTAAAAATGTAAAAGTATGTTTCACTCACCTATATAGTGATGTGAGATGACTTCTGTGCTGGTAGTATTGTCACTAGTTACAGTAATGAAACATGCTTTGTAGAATTGTTCATGCATAGCTTACAATTACACTACGACCATCATACTCCTTGCCATAATACTCCATGGAACCTTTGAGAACACCTCTCATCCACAGAGAAAAGTTTGTTTAATACAAGCTTTAGTATTTAAGGTTTTCTCATGAAATGCCATTCAGCAATCCTATAACTTCCCTTTCTGTGGCCTGCAGTCTTTCCTGGCAGCATTGGGCAAAACATACCTTGCCAAACCGCTCATTTGTCTTTACAGAGGGAGGCTGAGGGGTTTGTCATTTCTGAGCTCTCAGTCATCAGAACTGCCTGACTTAAATCAACAGCCTTTGATGACACCAGGCTTTCCCAGTTAGTCTTTTCCACTTGTTTACATATCTTGTTATGCTTCTGATTATACTGGTCTCCTGAGCTCCATCACTGAGATGCAATTGGAAACCACAATGGATGCTTTTCTCATAAGGAATGCTTTCAAACCCAGAAAATTAAAGAACGTCAACTAAAACATAAACCATTAGAACATTTAATAAATTCTGAAAACCTTTAAAAAATTGACTGTGCTCCTGAAACAGAAAAATACAAAGGGCAGAAATTTAAATATTTTGTGTGGATATTAACACATGTATGTTTTCAGCTTGGTTAGTTTCACGCGTGCATTTTAACTGCTCGTCACCTTACTGCACGCTCGTTAACTGAACAGGGCATTTACTGGGTGTGTCTGAGCTGAAGCGGAAGCCACATTTCTCAGCCTCCTCGTAGGAAGACAGGGAAGTCTATCTACAGGTGTCCATTGATGAAAGGCACCAGGGGAGGCGCTGAGTATGTGCTGGTGTTGTGTTAGAATGGTACACTCCTGCCCAGTATATTGTGTTCCGCTTGAATGATGGGCCAGGTGCGCATTTGTGGCCTCAGCCATGCAAGTGCGCTTAACACTGGCACTTGTTCGTGTGTGGATGGTCACGTTTCGTGTCATTTTTTTTTTTTTTTGGATGCCCTGGTGCTTGACTGCCAGAGTCGCTTTGGATAAGACAGTCTGCTGGATGTCAGCAATATAAATGTAATGTTATGTACTCACACCTAGTACGTCGTGCTTGGTAGGAGTGTCTGCTGGGCGACCAAATGTAAATGTAAATATAGGCTACAGTAAGTGTGCATAGAACTACCACATCAACATTGCTGTCGTATAAAAAGGCTTGAATCACACCACATATAAGTGAATCCGAATAATTCAATCCATGATTTATCTCCGTAGTAACGTCTGTAAGGCAGCTATAGTTCTGCAGGGAGGTGATTATTTTCAATCAAAAGAATACTGTAAAAAAATTCATGCATGAATATTATCCATTGTACCCACAATCACACTCTGATTAAAAAAAAAAACATTTCCATAGGCAACTCAGCAAACTATGGGCACTTGCGATTAGTGTACCAAGATCCGCCGTCCACTCGTAGGTATTCTTTTGGCTAATTTAAATGGGACTCCAAGTGATATTTGAACACTGGTTTCTCAACACGTTCATATAATAGGTAAATTAACTATTACCCTGCTCGTGACATTAAATACAAATATCATGAATATCACAGGGTATAATTCAAATTGTCAAGTATGTTTTGGTGTAAAATTGGGATCAGGTGTTTTAATGAGATTTGAGGTTGCACCTCTGGCAAATAACAGAAGTGCAGAATTACCTCTAGGCACAAACTGCATCTCGCTTCAGTTTTTTTCTCTGTTCATCAGTTACTTTGATGTGTTGTGTCTATATTCATGCCTATTCTGGGCGGCAACATATGTCATCTCCTATCGTGTTTATTTATTTATTTGCATGCTTAAGTAAATCTGAACAGGATAGTACTAACTCAAGATAAGCACAAGTAAGTACCCAATTACAGAATAACGTGTTAAGCAAGGATTTTAAAAATCTAAATAACCAGGATTGCCTCTGTAATTAGGTAATTAATTCATGTAACTTCGGATAATTTAAGACAAAACATCACAAAATACGATTATAACACTATCCTATGTCAGAGGCTGACCGCGGTTTGGTTTACTTAATTTTGCTGAGGTATTGCAATACGGTTTTTAAAGTCTCCCATTCTCGTAAGTGTTCATACCAAATGTTTCCAATAATGTGCATCAGATATGCAAATTTTTTGCACTTTTATATTCATCTCACTTTGTCCAACACTTTGACACATTTTCAATATCACGTCAAGGTGAAATATGATTGCCTTCATTTAGTAAAGGAGTTTAAATGGCAGAGAAGAAATCCCGGGGCAATGAAATGAATATCAGACGGATCGAATGTTACTCCCTCCGCAGTCAGCGTAGGTGTAGTCAAGCCACGCCGAGCCGCTTATTGGCTGCGGTGTTGTAATGACAGTGCAACGCAACACAATAGCTGTCACTTCAAAGAGGGAGCGAGAGCGTGGCCACGGGCGTGCGTGGGACAGGGAGAGCCGCGATCCGCTGTCACGCCTACACCGTGCTCTTTCAGGCGTGACATTTCAGCGCTCCGCTTTTCTCGTTCCATGGCACACTCTGGGTTATGGAGCGGGGGTCTGAGTGTTTTCACCCAGCCGTGAAAACCGCACCTACACCCAATTAACAAGGGGTTTTTATTTTGAAGAGGGACGGACGGTGAAAAACAGAACGCATCACATCCTGGGCGCTCAGGCGGGTTAGGTTGTCTGACTACAGCTGTAGTTATGATTAAAATCCCTCATAATGGCATTAACACTTCAGTTGCTGTTGCATGTAAGTTTTTAAATCACTGTGCACCACAGATAGAGTAATACATTGCATTAATGCTGTGTACGGTAACGTATTCCGCGTGTGGTTGTAAAATGAAAGAAACTGTGAGACTAGGGCATTCTTTGTGTGGGACAGCCAGACCTGCTGATGAACTCTTGGTTCATGTCATATTATTTGTTTGCTCCGCAGCAACCTTTATCCACATTATCTGATGTTATTTTAGATTCATTCATTTTACATGTATACATCTGGATATTTATGGAAATAACTCTGGTTAAGTACATCTCTCAAGGGTAAAGCAGTAATATCACACTATGATTCAAACCAGCAACCCTCTGCTTATAAAGCCCCTCACCCTAACTGCTACTCTACACATCAACACCGTTAGTCTCATGGGGAAAAGAGGACCGGTCTCTCCAAGCTAGAAAAAAAAAATCTTGGTCGGATGAAAAGAAAATAAATTTAATACAGGTCCCACATGTAGAGAGACATTGGAAAAATCTGGTTTGGATTTTTTTGCTCGCTTTTGATTCTGCATCCGAAGGAAATAACCTTTCTGGGCTCTCAAAACACTGTGATATCCCACACCTCCCAGCTTTAAATTTGTTTCAAATGTGTGCGAGTTTGAACATATCTAATTCTTCCTTCCTTTGGGTTCCAACACTAATCCTCCACTCGTTGGGCTTCCTTCCTAGAACAATCAATCCTTTCTTAAGAAAATAACCCGACAGAGCACCTTCAATATCCCACCATTTTTTTCATTAAGGACCAGTGAGGGAAAAAGGGGTTGGATTTTTCCTTATTGAATTCAGCTTGGTGTAACTGAACCCGCACCATACTGTTCTCGAACAGAATGAGAGAAAGGGGCAAAGCAGACCAATAATGAAATTCTCTTTAATCCATCGCTGATGAAATCAGACAGTAGTGTCAACATCCCAAATTTAAAGTATGTGTGGTCAGTTGGCTTACTAAAATATCAGCATATCTGATGTTGTCTGATTTCTGGGTGTATTTGCACCTGTATGCACAATGTGCAATGTTTTTTTGCTTGGTAAAATGTCAGGCTATAGAGAAACAATGTAAATGCACAAAGCAATTCTACACCATTACCCTCCAAAGCTAAGAGAAGCAGAGGATGAACACCTTGATGCCTGGGTTGATTGTGAAGCACTTAGTTAATCTGGGTCAGGGTTTGTTTTTCCAATAGACATGAGGTAGATTGGGAGTGATATTGTATATGTGACAGTGATCCTGTGTAAGCACAGGCTATATTATGCAGCGTGGAAATCAAACTCTCAGAGGAAGTGCTCGGCTGCAGGTCTTGTTTTTTCACAGCTGTGGTGGAGATACAGATCACAGTCCTGGGTTTGAGCTCAGACTACTCCTCCATAGTGATGGCCCATCACAATCTCAAGAATGATCCGTCATTAACCAAATCCACACTAACAATAATATTTTTTTTCTATTGTATTCCAAAGATCCTATTATTTGTCGACCTTGAACGTTATTGAAGAACGGTCGGTAAATGTACTTTTATTTACTTCTTACTTACTTACTTTACTTACTTCCCATTGATCTGTGATGTGATGCAATGTTTTTTGTTCTCCTTTAGATAAATCCTTTGCATTTCATTTTGCCTGTTGTTAGTGATGTTATCAATGAAGAAGAGACAGAGGCAGAAGACAGACTCGCTGATAGTACGGCTTTCCTGTCTGAGGACTGTCCTGCTACCGGAGACCAAGATGGATGTGTGTCCCTTAGATAATGATACACCAGCAGAAATTACACCTCCAGGTAATTACAGACCTCAGAACACTTTGGGGCTCCCCACTCTGGGTGTGACACAACTGTGGTGAAATATGTGACTGTCTGCAACGATTAACCTCTCCCGAATCCACTCCTGCCTTGATGTTAGCATCTTACTCCTGTTCAGGTGCATATGCACCAATGTTATTGAGTCCCTGTGGATAGCAGATCAGTGCCATTAAACAAAAGCAAATCAAAAGTAGTTGCTTCAAATCCCATCTTTCTCCCACTTTACTGAATGCTCACTTTGCTGGCAGTGAGTGAGACTAAATAAATGCCAGCGTCCTGAGGTTTTTTATTGAGGGAAGGGGTGCTGTGCTGCCTAACAGCAGTGTCACTGGGGTCCTGAGGTTTTTCATTTGGGAGGGATGTTCTGCCTTATGCCAGTGTCACTCACACTGACACTGCATAGCTGTCAGTGGTGTCTGGAAACGTTTATTGTGTTGTGGGGTGGTGATGGTTCCCTTTCCAAATGTGTGAGCATGCACATGTGTGTATGTGTGTCTGTGTGATTCTAAGGTAGGACCCAATGAGCAGGTGTGTTTTTGTGAATGCTGTTGTAATGGGGAAAAAGCAGAGGACTTGGATTCGAATAGTTCATTATATAGCCCATAAAACAAAACTACTATTAAAAAGAAAATAAAATCTCTACATCATTCACATGCTAACTTTATCATCTGAATTCATTATGACACAGAAATATTTAGTCTACACCTGATACACACTGGGCGTTTAAATCACCATTCACATTCCTGTTAATGAACACCTGTTAGAACCGAGTACACACGACTTTCAAACTCCCCTGGTGAAAGTGATAATGTCAGATGCCTCAACATCAAACACGGAATCTTGGCTCACCGAAACATGCTATCTGAGCGCGGAACATGGAGACACGGTGCTGAAGAGGTCACTGTGCTTCTCTGGCTTTGCAAGTGGCAGAGCAGTAAATGCTTTAGTCAAGTGCTGACACCGATTGGAGTACACTCCACTCAGTCACCTGAACTCGATCTCCCCACAGTAAAATTCCAGCAGTATGAATGAGTTCAGGGTGTGTTACGTATACAGCTGAAGCTTTGTAAGTTTTCCCCTGTTTTAAATATATATATTACAAATAAATAAGTAATGTACATTCTTCTGCAGCAGATATCAAATTTATCTGATAACCAAGTATCAATAATCTGATAATTGTTGTCTTTGGTGTTGTGAGATTTTTTTCTATTTTTATGTGCATGTTCTTCTCACAGTGCCATCCTCTCACGGTCCTTTAAACAGACATAGGGGACAAGTAAGGCGGTACAGAGAAGTAGAAACTCTTCATGACAGCATATTAACAGAACCCCTTGGTTTGCTTTGCATGTTATTTCTTTAGATCAAACATAATATCATCACAATATTTTGGCCTCTGTGCTTACCCAGCGATGACTGGGAGTCTGTAGCGGCAGACCATGACTGGCTCTGTTTAGCACCACTCAGTAACACCCTTATCAGGCACCTACGAGTTGCTCAGATAAGATCAGTGGTGATGTGCTTATCCTTCATTTGGTGTTTACCCTCCTGTAGTCCACTGTGGCATTATTGCAGTGCGGCGAACCTACCCAAAAAAAGAATAATATATCGACAATACATTTTACAGATTTTTTTTTTGCTGTACCAATATACCTCAGAACCTCAAAAATATGTAAATTATTTTAGATTTTGGTATATTGCAACATATTTCTGCTTTATATTAACATTTTAAAATTATTTTTTATTTTTATTTAAAAGTATTTTCAATATGTTCTTGGGGTAGGCAATATATTTCTCAATATATTACAGCATATTATCATTTTTGTGTGAGCAATGTAGACAATTAGCCTTTCCAAGTCAGGCTGAAAATGGGGGAAAATCCATTTTAAAAATACTTTTTATATGAAAAATATCTTGGCATCTACTGAGCAACAGTTTCTCTGGACATGGTCACATTCTCTAGGATCCCTGACTGAAGTGGGTCTACACGTTTGCTAAAATGGCTGAGTGAGTAATGAGCAAAAGCTGTTGCTTTGCGGCATGGAAATAAATCTCTGTCTAGTCTTTAGCAGTGAGATATGGAGCTGTTACACCTAAGGATGTTCTATTACTGCCCACATGCCCACAGATAATGGGAATCTGTGGCTGTGTCCACTCACTGCCATTGGATACAAGGGTATCAGCTGGCCCCTGGATGCTCCCTGGCTTTCTTACTCTTGAGGCTTTTGGAGGACCCATGCTTGGTCACAGATTATCCAGGGCTACTTACTCTACACATCTGAGAGTTTTATAATTAGAGGTCGGGGTCCTTACACATGATTTCTTTTCTTCTTTTGAGTATGAGTACGACAACCCCACAGTTGCTGAAAGAGCACTTAATTTAGTTTCAAGTATTTTTCATATTTAGTGAATCAAAGCATCAAATGTAACTAAATCTAACCACATATTCCATAATTTGTCTCACGCACTGATGAATAAGGCTTTATTAAATTCAAGTACTGAGTGGTGTATGACGGGCCTATATGATAGGCAGCTGAATCAATTAACCACTTCTAAACATTTTAATGTATCCAAGTAGTGCTACAGCTTTTTGAGAACAGAAGAGTTATATTCTGATCACTTAAAACTCAGCATGGTGGTCATTTTTTGTAGCTGGTCTATTTCAACATTGTGTGCGATTAAGATATGACCCCCATACCCCCCCGCCCCCCCCCAGCTGTCAAGCCTCTTGTCCACTGAATGGGATTCTTAGTAAGACAATATGCTGTATTCATTCTTTCTTACAAAGAAGGGTAATGTTCAACTTGACAAACATCATACCAGATACAGACGCCAGGCTTGTCTCCTCCCAGCAGCCTTTGCGTTGGGTTTGTTGTGGCAAGGCAGTGAGAGCCTGCACAAGCACACTGATCTATATACAGATCCATACATACAATGCATGTATATGCCTTACATATACACAATCACTCTCAGATACGTTTGAGGAATGTCTGTCAGGATGAAAGGTGTGTGTACAATGCATGCTGGGAGAGAAAAAAACGCCCTTGGCAATTGGATTGCAATAATCCTTTGAAGTTGCTTTGATCCAGCCAGTTCATTGTACCTGCGAGAATATTCTGGGCAAGGTTTGCCTGAACAATCTTGTGGGTTTGCTTGTTGACATTCTCATGACCCATAGTTGGGTGCGGTTGCAAATGTACTAATCTTTACTCTCCGCATTCTGACAGTGACCGGGAGGGGTGTCAAAACTCAATTCCTGGAGGGCAGTATGTTTTCTAGTCCCTGGTCCAACAAATTCCTGCTGGATTTCAATCCTGTAGATTAGCTCATTTGCTGTGTACATACTTACATGAAGACATGGCCAAAAATGTATGCGTTAATTGTTTTTCACTGAGTTGCAAAAAAATATTTCTAGATTTTATGTCACAAGCATAACCTTCAGCTGTGATGTATCATTGCAAAAATGTGAAAAAGGCATACTTTGTGAATGATTCAACTAATTAAGTAATTAAGAGAAAAAGTTGGAGAAAATGTTATGCAATCCTCAAGGAACTAAACTTAACACTCTTACATGAAGAACATCATATTTTTTTCATCTGGTTTTGTTTTATTTCCTTTTCCAGCCTGAGTGAACACATGCAGTAGGTCAGAACAAAAGGAGCCATTTCCATCCTCATTGCTATTTGGAAACAGGAGACATTTTAAAGGACAAGGCCAGAGATGTTAAAGGTAGCCTTTCATTTCAACTGTGCCATCCACTCTTCTTAAAATTCATGGATCTGATCTGCTGACCCGATAACTGTAAATAGTCTTTTTGCAGAGTGGTAAAGACGTAGAACACTTTCAATTAAAACACACAGGGTGGAACCCAGAAACACTTTGATTGTAAAGTCAGCATTTCTACAGCGAACAGAACAATGGCAAACAACAGTCTTGTCACCTAGTTGCAAATTTTTCTAGTCACTGACTTCAGGAGAGTGAAGTGTGTGCCGCGAAGCTCACTGCTTGGCATTTCCACCAGGATTTATATACTTTTATATTTGTCCTTCTATACTCATGCAAATAGTTTTTTTTTGTCTTTATTTGTTGTGAAATATAAACAAATCCATCAAACACAAGTGTTCTCAACAGCTTGATTTGATCATTATAGTGTGGTTGTGGGCCTTTTTACATGATTAAAATACATTTCAGTCACCCAGAAGCACTATGTAGCAAAATGTGTAGTTTTCTTTGAAGGTTTCTGAATAACTGTATATTACTGTAATTGAATAGCTGACACATAGTGTGAAAAGTTTCATGACATAGAGCAGCGTTTCTCAAACCTCTCCTAGAGTACCACTTGTCCTGCATGTTTTAGATCTCTCCCTGCTCCAACACAGCTGATTCAAATGATCAACTCGTTATGAACTCCTGAAGCTGCCTAATAACAAACTGATCATTTGAACCAGCTGTGTTGGAGCAGGGAGAGATCTAAAACATGCAGGACAAGTGGTACTCCAGGAGAGGTTTGAGAAACACTGGCATAGAGTATTATTTAGTTTTCCAATGCTGTTCTTCATATGACTTGATAATGGTTGTTTATTTAGAATGTATGGTGAATAATATTAGCATGTGATAACATGCAATGAAATACATTTTCAGGTACCCTGATTTTATGTTAATGCTTGGTAAATAATCATTAGTCTTAATTATGCAAAAAATCCATAAGTATGTTATTACAGATCATGTTAAGATTATTATTATTATTAATATTATTGTTATTATTATTATTATAATAGCTACTACTTGACATAGGAAAGGTGTATTTCCATTTGAGACACGGAAAAGCAAATGTAGTTTGTACTTTAGTTTGTGATATGATGTGCTCATTTTAAAATGAAAAAGCAAGCAAAATCCAAAGCAGGCCCTGCTTTATGGCACACTCCTTACTACTGCTCTTCACTCTGTGCTTTTGCAGTGCCTTAGCCAACGCTTTATTTTAATTGGGGCAGGCCATTTGTTTCTGGAATGAGCTGCAGGCATTGAGCAAATGCATCGAAAATTGCAAGTTACTTATAACCAAAAAGCAGGAAAGGAAAGGTATTAGCCCCGAATTCTGTATGCCGTTACCTGTCTTGTTTGGTAGAAATACGGTCAAAGGGTGTCATTTTCTAAATATATTGTGTGTGCTATAACAAGAGAATAGCATTTCAGTGGAAAAAAGTGAAAGTATTTCAGTGAACTTAATAATTAGCTTAAAGATGATCTTACCAGCTATCTGGCTAACAAACTGGCTAACTAATGTGGTGATGTCAATCCAGCATAAAATGGTAAACCAATCCATGTTGACCAATCACTAGAACAGCACTGGAATGGATTCCTTCAATGTTGTACCTGTAACTTGATTTGGTTTTGGCAGCATATTGAGAAGAAATTGTTGGTGAATATCCCCTTGATCAAATACTGCACTTCACTCTTTTTCAGTAAAAGCCATTATCTGTTCCAGTCCATCTTCTCCAACACACTGTCCAGCTCCATATAATGGCAGCTTGGCTTTTATGAGACTTGACACAAATGCACAATACTTCTGTTTACTGGCTTCAGCACAGATAGATAGATAGGCTCAATTATTAGGAAAATGAAGCTAGTGCTTGAGCCCTGGTCTCTGTCTTTTGTTCACATTCCACTGGATAATCTTAATGGGGGGAATTTTTTCTTTTGTGACCTTAATATTCATTTGGAATTTTTATTTTATGTTTGTTTTTCATGTTTTCATAAATCAACCTCCATATTAACATACAATCGCAATAGCAAACACAAATGATTATTTGTTAAACCAGTGCCATCATTCAGTTACCTTTTTCAGTTGATGTATTCATGACGTTTTATATCTGATACCCCAAATAAAGGTAAAACTGCTGTTATGTGCATTTTCACCCAGCTCAGCACCCCTGATTGCTGGACACTTGAGCAGGCAGCCACTGAGGAGGACTGACATTGTGACACAGAACATCCCTCAGTGACTTCTTACCCAGGGGTCCAAGTAAACCGTCCAGTCAAGTCAGTTTAGTTTCATTCATTTGGCCCTTACAGCTCATAAGGTTTTGATGATCCAAAAGAATCATCAGCTGGCCAAAGGAGCTGTCTTGACTCATGCAGCAGATAAAATCAAGATTTAACCATTTTTATTTGCAGTGGGTTTTGACTTAAAAGCTGAGGCTTACTGCCCACAAAAGGCATCATCACTACCCATTGAATTGTTGGGTTTTTCCATAGCTTGAGTGTGAAGCATCAGCATTGTCTGATGATGAATACAGAACAGTGGCTCCACAGTGTGCAGTTTTTACTGTTCTCAAAAAAACAGATGCACATTATGACAAATCCATCACCTTCCTCCCTCCTCCACAGGCATACACAATGAGCCATTAAGGAGAGGCCCTCGTTGCTCCGTTGGCTCTCTGGTTGGCGACCTCGGCTTGATCACAGGCCAAAACCTCTTGTTTCACTTTTTTTTGCCATGCCACTGGTCGCTTGGCTCTCCCCACCGAGGACAATAGGAGCTCAATTTGGAATCTGACTCTGGAGACCCATTAATTGTGCCTCTGAGATTAGAAGCACAGTCATTGTAGATGCTTGCCACAGCTTTGGGATTCTCCTCCTGCCCAAGGGGCTCTGGTTCAACAGTGCATTGCTTCCTAATACATCATTAATCACCCCCAGTGCCCACGCAGTCCCCACACAGCCAGGCCAGAATCCAGACTCTGTGGTCAGGCTCCAGTGGGGCCGTGTGAGGATCCAGGGGGTCTGTCCGTGGGTGATTCGCTCTCAAGTCACGCCTGGTCTCTGCCGTAGTCTTCCTTTAAACATGATGGAAGAAGCAAATCTTTACAGCACCACAGGGAGCAAAACAAATGAAAGCACTTTGTCGCCCCAGTTTGGCTTGAAAGTGGTGCCAGGGCTCAGCGAGCCCCCCGTGTTGGAAATTGGGCCTCCGAAACCTCCCCAGCGGAATCTCGCTTCACACCCGACTGTGGCGAATGTCATTTGCAGTCCACGTGAATCGAGACTCAGAGGTTGGCACATTACTGCGAAGGGTTTTTAGGGGAAGAGAAAATGCCTCGTCTATGTTTCCGTCTCGCCGGGGGAGACTGCACATCTGTACGTCGTCAGCAGTGATGCAGTGCGGTTTCACGGAATCTGAGTCAGTGCAACAGGCCTCTTGGCCCCACAACCCTCCCAACCACTGTGAATCAACACCCACTCAAGAAGGGGGTTGGATTTAGTGTTCAGTGTATATGTATGTGTTGTCCATGCAGGTAAAGCGCTCATTTGTTTGACACCTCCGGAGTGGTTGTCACAGATGAGTGAGGATTCTAAATGAATCCAGCAGCTACACCCATATTGAGAATTTACAGTCTATTTTGTTGGAAGTTCAGCATCCAAATATAGGCAAATGACAATTTTTATTGATGTAAGATGTTTCATTTACATAATTATTATCATACGCACAAAAAAAGTAAATTTGCAAATCAAGAACAAAGATGTGATGTCCATGAGAAGCACAATATGCCATGGAAACAGTTATGCTGTTAAAAAATTACATTTTTGTCTGCTTGGATTCTTGTAGTGAAAATAAGCCCTGAGCTGTAATTATGTTTGGCTTTTATCATGGTATTTTAAACAATCAGATTCCAGGTTTTTCTGTCTCCTTCAGGTTTGAGTGGGTGCTGCAGACCCCCCCTCCCTTCACACAGCCCTCTCCACTAATATCACATCAGAGCTCTTTTAATGGGGGAATGCACAGTTCATGGGTGAACTGAAGGCTCTTTCAAGGTAAACACCCACACTGTGCTTATTCCACTCATGGCTCCTCCATGCACCATGGTATGGTTTGATCAACAATTACTTCTTTATGCTTCCACAGAAAAGCCTAGTGCGTGTTTAGCGTGCCTCTTGCACAGGAAGGCCAGCCCCAGCTTCAAGCCTCTCTGTAACCGCACTCCACTCCAGGGCACTCCAAATAATAAACACTGCAACCACACTTGTAAAAAAAAACAGCAAAGAATGATAACACCGTTTTGGGGGAATGGCGAGATAAAGCGATATAGCGGAATTCTAATTGGGGGGAATTTTCTCCCTTTTTTCCCTCCTATTTATAGAAACAATAGCTTTGTCTGTTAAGCTGCTGAAATCAAGGCGAGGGTCTGTGTCAGGGCTGCTGGAGGAATTCCGACAAGTTTGAGTGTGAATAGGGCCGGGATTGAGAGAGCGGGCACAGAGGGAGGGAAGAGGGGATAATTGGTTTGGATGAAAAATGAGAGCCCTTGACCCTTTTACCTCCAGGGTTGGCTGATAGTAGGAGCTACCCTTTCTCAGTAATAAAGGACTTTTACAGCAGGGCGTGGGGGGTGGGGGATGGGGGTGGGTGGCAGTCCGGGGGGGGGGGGGGGGGCAGTGAGGAGGGGATGGGGGGTGTGCAGCAGGCCATTCTGTGGACCTGTAGCAGGGACTCAGCTGTCACAGCCATCATTAGTACTTAATAGGCCCATAACACAGGGCTTTTAGCAGCGCTCGTTAGCCTGGCAGCCACCCAGCAGCTCCCCAGCCGAGCCGTCACAGACATCTTCATTACAGCCAGGTCTCTGTGGCACAGGGCTCAGGTCCTGTGCCTGCTGCCCTGCGGAAAAGGGAACTGAAAGTGTTCACTGTGCAGGGCCACAGTTTGCTCCTCCATCAGCTGTCAGATTATCAAGAGCTTTACTCCAGTGAGCCTTTTTACAGTACAACTGTAAACTGGGTATGTGCAATGTGAACTGGAGTATAACTGAATGCGGATAATTAATAAATGGAAACCGAATGCAGGACAATTAATATTTTTGTGCTTATATGATCACCATTACCGTCTCCCAGCTTCTTTGTCTTAATGTTGTTTTTATATGAAAGGAGAATGGCATAAAAATGTCCAATGAATTAAATCACATTGAATTACAGTAGTTAAATGGTACCTGGCTAGATCTGTGGTCACTAGGAAAGAGTAGGGTTAATACTGGAACACAAGGGGATAATCATAATTACTAACCAGTGTATGGATTAATTTGTTTTAGACTCTGATGTCCAGTCTTTTCTGAAGAGGGAGCATTTTTCTGCTCATTTTAACAGTGTTGTAGTTATCTAGTCCCATCAGTCTGTCTAGGTCTCATCTGACTGAGGAGGTTGTTTTTTATGTATTAAAGAAAGGAGGCATATACACTCTATGGCCAAAAGTACAATATGTTGTGAGAGACAGTCAGAATGCAAGTGTGTAAATGTCATGCTGGAAATAAATGACTGGCTCCTTTCTTTATCACAGTTTTTGTCATAGACTGTGAATGAAACAAGAGCTCTGAACATTGATAGATGGCTCTAATAAACACAACAGGTGTAGCGAGGTAATTAAATAGCAGGGCTAATACTCGTTGTGAGTGCCAGGAGCCCCTGAGAAATCAAGCAATTAACAGAGTTGCAGAAGGGGACCTGCCTTTTGTGTGGGCTCACTATACTGGAGGCAGCCGGTCATATCATATATTACTGTAGCGCTCCGACATCTGGCAGCAGCCATTCAGTGTGAGTCAGCCCTTATTCGAAGCTGTGGTTTCAATATGGTTTTGACACCAAATTTCTAAAAGCACACACCCATCGGACAAATTTATCTTATCACAGAGCATTTTGACAGCAGGTTCTTAGATTAATATTAGATTAGTCGCTTTTGGTGGTAGTTTTTTCTTCTGAAAAGTATATATAGAATGTAACTGTTTCTACACAATGGAAATAAAAATTAAGTGTGACTGTTAGACAAAGTAGGTCCCTAGTTCAATTGGATAATGCATAAAGTCTTGGAGTTATGTATATTTCTGTCTGTTTTATTGCTTTGCTCGCAAAAACCACTCTAATCAGGAAGTAGCTGTGCAAAACAGTTTATGTGGTACTTGAAGCAAAAAAATAAAAATGAAAAACAGAAAAAAAAACCTTACGCAGTCATTTGAGTCTGTGCTCCTCAAAAAGTGGTGAGGTTTCACTAGAGTGCACAGGCTTGTGTTTCCTGAGTGTTTTCATTACCTTCCTGACAGATCTTCACATGACATGATGGATCAGTGGAGGCACTTTTGGGGGGGTCTTCTTAAACAAGTCTGTGTGGCCCCTGCTGTCACCGTGCCTTCCCTCCTCTTCCAACAACCGTGACCCCCATGCACGATGACTCTGACTGCCCATGTAAAACTGCTGTGGTGGCTGTGGTGGGGAGATGCTGTTAAAACCCATTCCAATGCGCTGCTTCAGATGTTCAGCTCATGTCTTCTCTGTTGTTAATCAGTCTTAGTTATTAGCGCGCAAACCAAGACAGAGTGGAGTTTCCTGTCCTTACTGGTGTTCAGAGCATTGGAATGGAACGAATCACCCCTTACTTGCATTGACATGTAGTTGTAGGACTAAGAGTTTATGAAGAAACTTTTGTGAAAAAAAATCATTTATAATTTAATTTTAATATAGATTAACCATGAAGGGACCATAAAGGGACCTTTTTCTGTGGAGTTTCATGTTGTAATAAGAATATAAACTACACAGCAAACCAACACCAACAAACAACAAGTAACTCAAGACTAATTCTGAATGTTTCAGTCTTTTTCAGCTCCTGCGCATATCAGTTTTGCAAGTCAATCCTGAATTGTATTACTGATACAGTTTTTCTTTTGTCTTTCGAATTGCTTGAAGTTTAGTATTCATGTTGGTATCAATTGATTGTAAGTGAGATATGTTTGTTGTAGGTGTGGTGAACAAAGGACAGTCCCTGTTTCCAGCAATGAGCTCTTGGTGAATACTTTTACATCATGACTCACACACTGCACTTTTAGCTGAAAGATTAAAGGGAGCATATTTGCAATTTCAACGAACTACAGATTGCTGTATAGTATTTCATGTTACCAGATGCCTCTGGAATGCATTGCATTAGTTTTAATTGATTTTGTAATAACTGTCACATAAGTACCCTGGGAGAGTTAACACACAGTGCCAACATAGGGCTTTGAGGCCACCAGGGTTCCTTTTTTGTAAACCAACTCCTTGTGTCTCCTCCCATTTTCAGGAAAAATGTAAGAACAAATAGTTTCACAGGTGACTTCCATCTCAATGTAGAGAAGATCTTACGCTCAAGGGAAAAGGAGTATGGTACCATGTCATTTATCACAATCTGCTGATGCACAGCCAGCCACGTCCACACGACTGATACATGATGAATGTTCTGGCTAGGGTTAGAATGTGAACAAAACTCCAGAACAAAGGCAAACCTTGGAACTTAGTTTTGATGTTTGTGCGCAGAATTAAAAAAAAACATTATAAAAACATTTTACATCTGGAAACTTGTAAATATATGGTTGAAATGAGTAAGGTTTTTTTCTCTTTGGGGGCTTGTTTAAGCTGTACAGAGTAAAATCGTTAGCAGTAGGTTAGCTATTAGTTATAGCTAGTTAATTATAATAAAAATGTTAGCAGTAAGTGCCAATAAATAAGCAGTAGTGATAGGGTTTAGAACCCAGGGCCAGTCATGTCCTCATATACTCTTCTCCTTGACAACCAGAAGCACTTCAATCTGCCAATGTGACATTCTATTTCTGAGCAGCAGACATGACTCTCTCCTGTTCGCCTCACTTCTTATCAGGTTCATTTCAGTCCATCACTGTTCTTCTGGATACCTGAGAAGGGAGTGCTATGGTTTATTACCAGCGCCTCTGCTGCAAATTCCATATTTGACCCATTTTGAATTGTTGCAGTGACAGAGCTCTCTCTACCTGACAACGAACTTTTAAAAATGTCACCTGGTCAGCCATTTGTAGTGTTTCTTCTAAAGGGATCATTACGGCTGGCCTGAGTTGTGGAGAGCTGGAGGCCTTTTCAACACAGTAGTGATGTCATCAGCGCACCTCTAGTGACCTTGTAGATTGTCACGCTGAAATATGGAAAATTGGTTCTGTGCCTGGATATGGAAGGTTTATGATCACCACTT